>NW_009925047.1:17441-73215 GCF_000696875.1 Nestor notabilis
TATTTGCTAGTTCTTATTATAAAAAGAATCACAACTCACCACAAAAGCCACCTCAGATAAGTGTTATAAAATTAATCTTGCTGATGTCATGGCTTGTGACATAGTTATCTCCTCCCTGCAGCTCAAACAAGACTGTACATAGTGAACAACAAAAGTCAGATGATAAGACTCATCATTTCAGGGGCTTTTCCTGTCTCCAATCCAAAGAGCATGAACAAGAAAAAGCAGCGGAATCACGGTGCTTGCAGTCATTTCCAGGAGCAATACAAAGGGATGCCCTCTGCCAGTACTAACTCCCTTATCTTGCCAGGATTTTTTGGCAGCAGCAGTGGAGTACTGTGTTCCATGGATTTGAGATTTAGGAAATGCTTAATCATGCAGTGCCTGTTCAGTTTCTGCTCCACAGAAAGTAACCCTCCCAGTACTGCCTATGTGGAAAATGAGCCTGATAAAATTAAATGATCAAGGGTGGTTTCAATCCTACCAAAGGCACTGCTGGCTCCAAATCTGTTCCTCTTTTGGGCTGAAAACAAGAGATGCACCTCCCTGTTGGCAGAATTAAAATAGGGTTCAGTACAGCAAGGGAACATAGAATTTTCTAGAATTTCATAAATGTGAAGAGAGATTCCCAGTATTTAGCCTTCCATGGGAACAGCTGAGTATCCCACTTAAACAGGCCACACTGTTAAGAAAAAAAGAAAGGACACTGTGCAATTTCCTTAGCAAAACTTAGAGATGTCCAGCAAAACGCAGCACAATTACTGAGAGACAGAGTCACCAAAGGTTGGGAAAAAAATGCAAGTTACGCTACGCTGCATTCTTTGCTGAGCACAGAACAAGTGAACTCGGTCCTCCATCATAGTCTGGAAAAGCCCACTGGAATCTCACTTCTTTCATTAGTCTCACAGCACATCATGTGTGCACTGATTATCAGCCTCCACAGATAAGCAGCATCCTCTTTTTTTCCCCTGCCTTTTTTGTTTTCTTAAAGACTCTGAGACTCTGGTCACCCGAGCAGAGGACCAGTACTGGCCTGCGGATACTCACTCTCCTCCTTTAAATCTGACTCAAAGAGGTCTGAACTTGCCCACACCAAACCATCTAAAATGAGAAGGTTCACCTCACAGGCTGTTACTTACACTGTTACTTACTCACCAAAAGAAAGAATTGTAAGGTTATTAGCACTGAGTTACTTCTCTCTCTTTTGCTAATTGGCTGGAGTCCTTACATGTCTCTCTCTACGTACACTTCCAGTACACGCAATCCTGATCAGAATCCCTGCCTACTCCCATACGAAGGACAACACAAGTAAATCACGAGCATTCTTTCCTGGAAGATGCACCAAAACCATGGCTAGATGAAGCCAACTCATGTTACCAGAGCCCAGGTGAGGAGAGCATTCCATGTAGACACAACACATAATATCCTAAAAACCAGATTCATAAGAGGGTATTCTGGAAGTTGCTGTGCACACATGAACACAGATGCTTTGAATGCTCAGGGCACTGTTATCAGCGGCTTTTGTTTCAAATCATCATCATCTCCATCCTTATTACTAAAGACTAAGTGAAACTGATGAGTGAATGGTATGATGCAAAAAATACAGTCTGCTGCTGCTGTAATAAGATATAACCTCTGTACATGACTTAACACAAGCCATAAACATTGGCCATAAACATAAGCCAATACAAGAATCATAAAATTATAAGATCAACTAGGTTGGAAAAGACCTTCGAGATCATCAAGTCCAACCCAATAGCTCTGCTACTCTCACAGTCTGCCAATGCTGTTTCCAGTGAGCAAGATTATTTCATCAGCAAGCAAAAGGCAGTGAAAAACCTTAAGCTCAAACAGAGATTCATAAAGCACAAGACCATGTTAAGATCCCAAGTGAATCCTGGTACCAAGCGCTCCAAGTGGTCCATCACAAAATCCAGGAGACATGGAAAGATTGATGTGGTTTATGTACACATAAATTAATTCAAAGAAAGGCCTGGTTTTTATTATTTTTTTTTTTAATGGAGACATGATTTAGAATCTGACACAGCAGTGGATATGTAACACATGGAGAGTCTCTTCAATTTTGCAAGCTAAGCAGTCTTCATGTGTGCTCTTTACTACTAAGCAGTGTTCCGGACTACTTCTGAGCAAGCCCTTTTAGAAGAGTTTGGCAGCCACGCTGTGAAACAAACAACGCCCACTGAGCTGAAGAACCTGGCCACCACTCTGAAGCATCACATCTTCTGTCAGCAAGAGCTACACAGATGGAGGAGTGAGGAGCACACCTGGATCAGCCTCTGAGAATACTGGTCAGAAATCTCAGATATTAAAGTTGTGGGTATAGAGAGCTACAAGATGTATTTGCAGACAATTCCATCCAAATGAGGTCAAAATATTTTGAACCCTCTTTCAGAGCAGGTGCAGAGAACTAGCTCAGTGACTTGTGAGCAAATGTTTTCAAAGCATAACATCTCTTCTTTGCTTTGATACTACCTTACTACACTTTGCCTTCACATTAATTTACATCATTCGTATTAGTTGCAGTATGTGCATTATCATCCAGTGGAGAAACTGAGACAAGAAAGTTCATTTAAGGACAAAATCATGATCAGAATGAAGGTCAGGATCTGTAACTATGTGACACAGCTCCCACTGCAAAGCCACATGGCCCCTTGCCTAACCATTCACAAAGGTAGTACTTCTGACAGGTGGATCTCATCAGAGCCATTACTTACCCACCCTGAACACAACCTCAACCTTAGATGATAGAATCATAGAATAGTTAGGGTTGGAAAGGACCTTCAGACGATCTAGTTCCACCCCCCCTGCCATGAGCAGGGACACCACACACTAAACTATGTCGCCCAAAGCTCTGTCCAGCCTGGCCTTAAACACCTCCAGGGTTGGAGCATTCACAACTTCCTTGGGCAACCTATTCCAGTGCCTCACCACCCTCACTGTGAAGAACTTCTTCCTTAGATCTAACCTAAACTTCCCCTGTTTAAGTTTAAAGCCATTATCCCTTGTCCTACCACTACAGTCCCTAATGAAGAGTCCCTCCCCAGCATCCTTGTAGGCCCCCTTCAGATATTGAAAGGCTGCTATGAGGTCTCCATGCAGCCTTCTCTTTTCCAGGCTGAACAGCCCCAACTTTCTCAGCCTGTCTTCACACAGAGCTACTAAATGATAGACTTTTCTTTCTCTCCCCCCCCCCTTTAATTAAAAAGGAGGAAATGATAAATACCACATGCAATCAATCAGCTGGCAGGACTTCACTTCATTTGTGCTTAATATTGTCACACTGGACATACTATGGAAGGATGGAAATTTGGCAAGAAAAGAGTCATAGCAGTACTGCTGGACCACTCATTTCACATACTACTGCTTCCAAAAATGACCTTAATGACTATGAACTTACTGTGCAAACAAAGCAAGATGACAAAGAAGTCTCCCTGCTGTCCCTTGAGAGACTTGGACAACATGGCTAATGGTAATCTGACCTCTGTTTTGGCTGAAAATAAACCACCCCTCCAGCTCCTGCTCCAGCAGATGCACAGACACTCCTTCCTGCTCCTTTTGAAAACACACCTAACGGTGAATCTTATGGGAGAAAGTGAATTAAATATGAAACAAGAGCAAGATAACCTAGAAGGGCATTTTTTGAACCACATCCAGGTACAACAAAGAATCCAAACTTGAGAAAACAATGGCATTAAACCACTTTGGTACTTCACAATTCTTGGCTGCTTTAGGGATTGGAGAGAATAAAATCATAATTTCTGAAGACAGCCTTAAGTTAGTTGGGAGTTTGAAATTCCACATCAGGAATGTTTCCCCGGGTCTTAACCTTTGTTACAAGTCTTCTGCAGAAAGAACTGTTTTAAGGTCTTCAAGTCAATCCCTACCTCAGAGCTGTTTTCCATCTGATACAGGATTAGCAGTAACAGTGCACTGACCCATTTTCTCAAGCACACAGGAATGAAAGCAAATCCTGAGGGGTTTTGAAATGATAAATTTTGGGGATGAGCTTAAGAAACTGATCTCTGGTTTTTGAACACAACTATACAATGATGACAACTGAATGAACAATTTTATGTCAGTGCTGTAAGATTATAAAATTTCTAAAGCATTTTCTAAGAGCAAAAGACCAAGGTCTGTGGCAGAAAATAGATTTCCAGTGTTTCTACCTCAAATGCTTTACTTCTGTTGAAGCTTATGTAACAAAGAAGCAGAAGTACAATTTTCTCATTAAAATACTGCAATTCAATAAATACCTGTGAATCAGAATTCAGATACCCCCACTGGCAGAGATAGATGCTTTAGGGGTTGAAAGGACTCCCATGAGGAACGTTTATATAACATGGAAAAGAACTGAACTGTAAGGGGCTGGATGATCCCAAGTATTGTAAAAATACTATATTCCCTAGATGTGATATTGCTATTAAGTGCTCCACTTTAAACACAATCCTAGATAGACTCTGGCCTTTTTAATGTGGCTTTAGCTACATGACTGCATATAAAATTAGCACATGGCAGGTACAACCTTAAAGAAAGATGAATATAAGGCATTAAATACCTTAAAAATGTATGAAGTTCAACTGAGGTTTATGAAATATCAGGTAAAAGAAACAAAATGTCTCTAATAATAATTTTGCAGTTAGTTAAGAGAAGAATAATTCAAAAAATTAAGGATCAAAACTGACGAATATTTTCTATGCTTTGTTTTCAATGTAATGGAAAAATTCTACATTTTGCCTCAAATGGAAGTGTAAATTTGGAAACGGATGTTCTTTTCTCTGTATTAAAGCAAAAGCTAGTATTAAACTCCAGAGAAAACAGATTTGCAATTTTACTTATGGGTTAGTTACTTTCAGCACATGGCCTGCTGAGCTTATAATATCTGTAGGATTTTATGTTCCTTTCAATCCTCCTCCTCTCCCTCTGAGCTTTGCAATTCTTCTCATCACCCACGCCTGCAAACTGTGTCTAGTATTTGAGTCCTCTCCTCCTCCTCACACACTTACTCTTTTCAGACATGTATTTGTAAAATACAAAGATTTGAATAAGTTTTCACCTTTAAAATAGACAAAGATACTTCTAAACTTATTTTCAAAACCATCTTTCATGAGAAGATGCATGTAGCTTATTTCTCCTAAAAGAGGTATTACAAACAGAATAATTGTTTCAGAAAGTTGAATGATGAAGTTTTTACTTTTTCTATTCTTAAAAGGTTTCAAAAAATGTATAATTTCAGTTTAACTGTGTTAAAACTAATTCTACAGATTGTTACCACGTATTTTACTAATAAGCTAAATCCTTCTCTTTGAAGTTTAGAACCTAAAGTTGTGATTTGCAAGCCTAATCTGATGAATGTTTTCACTGCACTTGGCAAGAATTTGAAGTATTTCGCTGTTTTGCTACTTTATGCAAGAAAAAGGAACGGAAACACAGCAAACAGTTGTATAGATTCTAAGATAGGAAGGAAACATGCAGTTGTACTATTTCAGTTAGACTTTGTAATTTAAAATATACACGTATTTCCCTAAAAAACTTGCATGTTTTTGACTGCAGGTTTGAAATGCATCAAATGAAAATAAGAAATGTTCTCCAAAATACTTCCTTTTGATTAAGAATACTTAAGAAATTGAAATAAAAGGGGAAAAATCATCAGTAGCTACCTGACAGGACATAATTTATGATAAAGTATTTGTGTCAAAATGTCAAAACCATCTTCATCAGGTTTCCTCAAGTAAATAAAAAAATTAGGAGGTTTACTCTTGTAAAATACACATTGTATTGTTCTTACCATACATGCTGTACTCCAGATATCAGCAGGTGTACTGTAACCTGCTCCTATTAAAACCTCTATGGATCTATATTGTCTTGTCTGGATGTCTTCTGTGAAGTGTTTATGCTAAAAAAGAAAGAACCACATTAATGGGAAAAAACAACAATAAAAAGGCCTGTTCTAAACAGTGAAGGCTAAAGAGCAAAAATGATGTAGTGATACTTACTACCCAGCAGGCATTCCCCAGGTCAGCAATTTTAACTCTAATTTTATCTGCATTTCTTGGGTCCAGTGGATTCACCAGTAAGTCAGCAGCACGAGTTTTTGCTAACACAAGCAAAATGCAGAACAGTTAGTATTTTAAGCACAGTATTCATTACCTCTAAGCAGTTCTGCCTTGACACTTTATCCAGTTTTGTAATACATGGAAGACATCAAAATCATTTGCTGAATGTTACAAGAAATTAAGGCAACATAAATAGGATTTCTTACCTTGATTTCTAAATATCCTTACACATTTCAAGTGCAAATTTTTTGCATTCTTGAACTGCCAAATGACTATAATTAGACTATCCAGAAGAGCTTCTAAGCAAAAACAGTCCATATGCTTCCAAGAACAGATGAGGACAGAAAATGTTAAAACTCAAACTCCAAGAAGTCCACATGAAAGCGTTGTTGTTCTTAGAACAGTTTGCTTGAGAAAATAAATCCTGCGCTTCCATTTCTGGCTAAGGTTTGGCTGGATCTTTTCTTGTTTAGAAAATCTGTCCCAAAGGGAAGAAGTCACCAAAACCTGGCTGACTTAAGAGCCTGGGGGACTGTCATCCATTTCACAGATAACTCAGTGTTGAATCAAAATTCTCGGAAGGTCCTATTTGCGTTGAGTATGATCCAAACTACAAAGGCAGAACTTTAATCTCATTAATCCTGCCATCTATAGAGGCTCTTGGGACACTGATGATCCTAACATAGGACAGTGGGGACCATGGCTTTTCTTTTTTATTTGACATACCACCTGCCAGCTCCTAAACTCAATTGGAAAGAAAGCAGATTGACTTGAACGTGGAAGACAGAACCAGGTATCACAGATCATATAGCAGCAGAGGATTCATCTCAGTTACCTTGTCCCAGAGCTATGAAGACTGAATTGGAAACTGTTGGTAAGATAAGAAAGAGGTACTAGATCCAAAAGGCACCTGGGACTCCAATGGGGATATAAGTATTAAGTAATCTTAAAACCTTCCCTTACAAGCATGCTGCTTAATACAGTCTAAGTTTTTTTAAACACAATCACATGCATTATTCAAGAAATAACAGGACCTTTCTCAATTCACTAGCCCTGGCAAAAATAAAGTGCTAGATAAATCCTTCCCACACAGCTTTCGGAAGGTGAAGAACTGCAGTAAATAAAGTGGAATGAAGGGGTGGGGAACTCATCAGTAAAACGTCTGAATATATTAGAAAACAGCTTTCTTCAACCTGCTTCTAGCAGAGGGACCTGACAAGGTAACAGGCAAAAGCCTACACTTTTGTGTTTTTCTCAGGAGCTCATTAAGTTTATGTCCCTTATTTTCTGAGAAATGAATGAGACCTTGGATTCTAAATCTGACAAACATGGGTCATTCACAACTGAATGTGAAGTCAAGAGGAGCACACTTTTTAGTAAGTACCCTCAAAAAAAGCATCCAAAGGAGCTCAACCTGAGCACAAAATCAGTAAGCATTTCTGGTTTCCACTTCTGTGTGTCCTAGTTCTGTAAAACTGAGAAGTATCACCTCCTCTTCTCACAGTCTCAGCATGATAGTATACTTAGTAAACATTCCAACACTGGAATGAGGAGGAGAGTCAGGAGGAAATTAATAGATCTATCTTAAGGGCATTTGGTCACGCACTGAAAACTGGAAAAAGGTAAGAACTTAAGAGCTGCTTATCCACTGAACACAACGTGGTCTATGCACTGAATGAAGCAATTATCTCCAAAAAATTAGAGATCATGTTACTTAATAATGTATAGCAATGCCTAGAGAGAGAGGAACAAATAAAGTCCAACTCTATACAAAAAAAGAGCACTAAAGTTATGGGGGAAAAGTAGCGCCATTTAAAAATACTGAATAGGCTGCAACTCTTATCTTTCTTCTTTTGAAATACTCTAATCTGTTTTATTACTGTTGAACCCAACATTATTATTGATGCCATTAATATTAACAACATTCAGCTTTTTCTTCTTCTGCAGAAGTAGTAAATTCTTGCTTCAGCTACGGCTGAATTTACTCCTTCTTTCTTTGCAGAAAAGGTCTGTAAGTTGCTCCTGATGAGATAATATCAAGGAGGAATTAAGTAGGTTTGTTTCTCCAGCTATGGAGATACATTGCTCCCATGATGACAAAACCAGCTTTACTCCCTGGAGGCATGAGGATTTCACACATCACGCCAGGAAAACAGCAGTACAGGCTTTCTGCCCATATACTGCCAGCAGCACAGAGAAAGAGGCTACCAGGCACCTAGGAACCTCTTGTATATCATTTCAGGGACTACTGAGTGTAAGGAGATGGACTGGAAGACTTAACCTGCCTGGATCTTGACATTTTCCAGAAATACAGCTCTGCTCAGCTGTATTTTATTTCACATTTCTTGCCTACCTGCAGATTACCTTACCTGTCAGACTCTGCAATAACTGTGTGAATTGCTCTTCTAAAGTCTTAAACCAAGAAATACACTGACTATTTTTCAATACATCTCTACTTATATTTAGTAACTTCATCTGGGACAATGTTGATGGCAGGCTTAGTGATCTTCTCCCTAAGCTATCTCATTTTCTTCTATCCCCTTACAGATCTAGTCTCTCAGTATTTTCCTTATTAATGTTAAAACCCATATATTTATCATTTATCACTGGCACTATAAATAAAATCTATGTGTAATACCCTGGAGCTATTTAATTCAATGGCAAAAATCCAGCTCTTTGCAATGACACCAAGATATCAACTTCCATATCTTCAGTAAACAGGGTTTACAGGCAAAAGTTTTGGATCTGAGCAGTTCTGCTGGCTAGAATTCAAATGTCCAAAACCACGCTGAATACAGAAATGCAGTAATGAGTTGAGGGTTAGCAATATGCCTTGCAGAGACAAAGCTTTCCTCTTGTTGAGTTTTAATAAAAGATTAAGAAGGGAACTGTTAGAAAAGAACCATCAATGAATTAAAACACAGCACATTACAAGATTTTTTAATGTGACTGAGAAAAGATGTAACAAGTATTTATAGTTAGAAGCTGCAGCCAGGCAAATCCAAACTTGCAATGACTCTTCTGAAACAATTCTGAGTATTGATCAGTGAAACACACTTCAACCACACTAGATTTTTTAATTATTTTATTTGTCCAAATCAAGAGCAGATATCTTTTTGGAAAACATGTTTTAAGCCAAACACAAAAGTTACTGGCCTTAACAGTTGGTGTATTATTGGCTTGTTATAAAAGGAAGTCAGGTTATGTGATCTCACAGTCAGCTTCTGGCAGAATGCCTACCTGCAACTATGAACTTCCTTTCCTCTTTCCTGTGCAGACCAACCTGTCAATGTGAATATTTAATCTACAATAACTTATCTAACACCCATAAAAACAAGTTCTAGCGCAGGAAAAAAAAAATACAGTTCTGTTTTCCTCTCTTAAGATGGTAGATTTGTTTGAATTTAACAAGAATGCTTTTGCATTGTCTTCTACATGCATCTATCAAACTCCAAGGTTTGAATGCAAGAAAAATCATCCAATTTTCTTAAAGTAAGCTTAGCTTAAGATACTGCCTTTAATGAGACTGTTACATTTTTTTCTTAACCTAACCACTATCTTTCCATTCCACTTACCTGCCTTTTTTTTATTAATGTAATACACATCACCCATGTTACTAAACACAAGTCTTCCATCAACTCGAAGCAGTTTTCCCTCCATTTCTAAAAGCCACACAGAACTAATACACCTGCTTTTCCTTGAAACCTGGTCCTAGGAGGTCAAAATTCACCAAACTCATTGAAAATTTCTAGATATCTGCTCTGCAAAAAGTGTTCTAAGATGAAATACTAAATTTAAAATACTAATAATTGAGATTTTGCATTCACACAATGTATGATTCAATGAGCAAAATGTTCAGTGTAGACAAAACTGACAAGATGACACTGGCCAGAAATGAAAAGAGGGTTCCCAGTAGTGGCCAGCAGCTGTAATCCAATCCCAGCCTGGTTAGTTTGACCCCATATCCCACCTCTTTCCCCAAGTTTGGGAGCACCTAAGGAAGAGAGCATTTGGGGACAGTCTGCACAGATTTTTCTGACTGCAGAGGCTGGCACACTGGAACCACCTTTTTCAGTGGGCACTCTTCAGATTCAAGCACAAAGCAGGCCAGGACCTTGGGAGGATCAGCACCAACCCAGAAAGTCAAAACATTTTTAACACTTCACCTGTAGGTAGAGAAATGTCAACATCACTGAGAAGTGCTAGACGTAGTATGCAAAGTCAGGGACATGGTGTGACAGAGTTTTTGTCTGCTGTTATTGAAAGGTCCCTTTGTGTTATGGAAAGTGAGTGACACTGAATTTTCACCAAAAAACTCCAAAACAAAAGTAAAATCTGCATATACGTGCCACTGAACACAGACCAAACATATACCTAAGGTTTAGCCCCACTACTCATTCTACACAAGACATCACCTACAGCTGGCGAGAGACTTCAAGCGTGTTATATGCCACTAAAAGGAAAACTTACTTTTTGGCAAATCCCCAGTGCTTGAAGCTGAAACTGTTCTGCTCCTGTCGTGAGATGGGCTGCTCTCCTCTCTTTCGGTTACAGTTGATCCTTCAGAAACAGCAGAACCACAAGCTACAGACTCTAGAGCCCCAGAGAACACTGAAGCTGAAAATTCAGAGAACTGTGACTCAGGAATTTTATGACGTCCATTTGGCAATTCACCATTAAACTGTTCATAGGAGCTGCTATAAGAATAATCGCTTTTTGCATTTGGCTCATCAAGACTATACTCCTCTGCATTTGGACATTCTTCCTCTTCCTCGTCTTCATCTTCAATCTGTTGTTCCAACAGGAACGGGCCGTTCACAATATGGCCGTTTGTTTTGGGGGATTCTATCCACTTAGGGTCTGTAGGGTCAGTGTTGACAAGTTCCTGCTCAACATCGTCATCTTTCTCAGTGTTTTCTTTCTCTGTGTCTTCTTTTTCATCCTGATCGTCTGCTTCACCTGAAAAATTTCAGCGAGCAACACATTAGATCATACATCAATGTATCATGTTGAAATTAGGCATTTGTAATTTTTAGCTCTTCAGTAACTACTTGACTTCTGGTATCACACAAGGAAACACTGAGTACCACTGAAATATGCAAAGACCTTGAAATTTAACCTAAAGCCAAAAGATAGAACTAATAAGGCTCTTGGAAAAAATAAACAACGGGAAGTGGTTCAGGAGGGAACAATTCAGAAGATTAGAATGTTATCACAGAATTATTAGGGTTGGAAGGGACCTCTGGAGATCATCCAGTCCAACCCCCCATCTAGGGCCACCCAGAGTAGGTTACACAGGAACACATCCAGGCAGGTTTTGAATGTCTCCAGAGAAGGAGCCTTTACAAGCCCCCTGGGCAGCCTGTTCCGGTGCTGTGCCACCCTCAACATAAAGAAGTTCGTCCTCATGCTGAGGTGAAACTTCTTGAGTTTTAGTTTACAGCCATTGCTCCTCATCCTGTCGCTGGACACCACTCAAAAGAGTCTGGCACCAGGGAGGGAAGATACATGAAGTCTTGAAATCAAGCTTTACAAATCTGTAACTCAATCTGTGTCAAACAGGGAGTCGTAACAGAAATAAGAAAATTCACAGTAAGAGCACAACAAAACTAAACCAAACTAGAAGACAAGTCTCAGCAGTTACACTTATACAGAATGAGCAAGAGTTGACAAGAAAACCAGGGAAGCCAGAATGGAGCTGGACCGTAACAATCACACTCCAAATCACTGGGACTAAACAAGAATTTTAACAAGGCATCGTAACAATTTTAGTGAAGGAACTGCAGTTATTATTACTAGATAGATCATTACAACAAATATTGTGACTAGGCGAAAGCAATGATGATTCTTAACTACACTGATGTTACAAAATACAAATTCATGTTATTTTTCTTCTATCTCGCCAAGACACTCAGTTATGCCACCTAATGTGGCATGACAACTGGCTGTTCTACTGAATTGTCTGTGTGCTCTTTTGTGGGATTTGATAGCTACATTGCTATTGATGTTTTTCTTCACTTCTATAGCAGGTTTGACTCTTACTTTTTACACTTTCTAGTTATGATTTTACCTACAGGAGAAAATGAAACTTAATGATTTAGGACAGTTCAGAGATTTTGTTCAATGCACCAGATGCAATGCTGCACTTACTCTGAAACAGTAAATTCAGGATCAATAAAAGCGGGTAATACTAACCATCATCATTTCCCGGTTCTTCATCTACTACCTCTTCTATATCAGCTGTTTTTAGTTTCACCTCTGGGTGGTACTCATCTTCTTGTTCATTTGATGGTACAGATGAGGTTACATTTTCTTCTATTTTTTTCCTTTCAGCTTCTCGCTCTAGTTCTTCTATTTCCTGCAGGCGTTTCTCTAACAGTTCTGCTTGCCTCTTCTGTTTTTTCTTCAGTTTTTTCTTTTTGTTTTTGGATATTTTTCCAACCTGAAATATTAATGCAAACAAAAGAAAACAAACAAAAAAACCCCTAAACAATTATTCTCAAGGCATCTCACAGCAAATTCACTTGCAGTATGATTACTTTTTATTATTTTTACTTTCTTATATTAGTATGGGCAATTAATAGAGTACATATCTTTAATATTAATAATGGCAATTAATATAGTAAATATACAGTTTTTTCCATTTAAAGTCAAATAAAAAATTATGTAGGGTTATATGAGATAAAAAAGCAACTGAAATGTTACATAGTTATACATTGTTTAATGTGGCTGTTTATTAGATACAAGAGCAAAATACATCTAAGATACCACAGTAAAATTCCTATGATCCTATAACCTCAACTAGGTATGGTAATACTGAACTTCAATCTAGATTAGCTGATGATGATGAATGTGAAATACAATCTGCTATTGTACCTAATTATTTACATATAAATTTCACACGATTTCTCTCTGTACAATGAAGAAAATGACCAGCAAAAGTACGCTGAGAAAAATGATACAAGAAAACTACAGAGACTGAAAATGGTAAAGGATTTCAAATAAATCCTGTGTTGTTCACCTATTTCCCTGTGAAAGGAAAGAATTGTTATTATTCACTTCTGGCCCAAAACATGTGAATCACAAACAACAGATGGGCATTATGAAAAGTTTCACATTTTATATAACATAAGGACTGAAGCACTCAGGTACAGTAACAAGCAAAAGAAAAATTAACACATCTGAGCTAGGACTGGAACACTTTCTCGTATTTTAAAATAATTCTGACTTCTATTTTTACTAATTGATAGATGAGATCTGTCTAGTTCTCATTCATTGTTTAGGTATCACCCTAATAATTCAAAAATAAAGTACAAGAAACAAAGGAAAATATTATTTCCTCAAAGGTTTATCTGTAAATCCCGTTATCTTCAAAAGAAGCTACAGGACAGTTAAAACGAGACAGTTAATTTGACAATCCTATTATTTTTCAACCATGTTGTATGCCTGCATACATTCTGTACACAGAGAAAACAGGTCTGACCTTAGATATTTCAGTAGTTATTTGCTGTATGTATATGGCAAAAATATCTTCCAAGTCTCATAAAGCCCCCTCTCCTTTAAGGCCTTTTTTATTAAAGCCTTGAAGTCCTTAAGCTATCTGCGATACATGGTATTTAGTGCGTGCACCCATTTTTTTCAGGATCTGAACAGAATGGATTATTCCTTGAGAGATGAAATGGCAATGCTTAACTGTCTCTGACATAGCTTTAGGATTGCAAGTCTATCAGAGTTTCCATCAGAGAAATACTGTGCCTAAACCTGGCAAGGCCAAAGACATTAGAAGAAAAGTATTCTTTGAAAGAGAAAAGCTTTATTCAAAGGAAGCTTATAAACAGGGTAGAGACTACCAACAGCCTAATAACAACTAAACACAGAAAATAAGAAAGTTAATTTGAATTACATAACAATACTTACAGGCTTTTGTTGTGGAGCTGTACTCACTAAAAAGAAGAAAATAAAAGATTATTTATACAAAACGAACTCTAAAAAGGCAGAAAGTCAGAAACTGTGTAAAAATAGACTTAAATAAATATAAGACAGTGATTACTATTTTTTTTTAAGTAATTGTTTTTTTCTCTTTACAGGTACCTGCTGCCTGAAATCATTTGCTGTCTCCATTAGAGCATCTGGAATTGGAAGGAATCAGCATGAATTTCACTGTTGTGGTTGGTGGAGAGTTAATGAAAGTTAGAAAGGAAAGTCTGAATCAGTGAGAAGTGGACAGAAAACATGAAATTACAGCAGAGTTCTCACATATGAAATGTATGTAGTCAGCTGACTGAGCAGGTATAGGTAGATTTTTTGATAGTTCAGGGAATATCAATGAAGATGACTTCTGTATTGCACTCAGCAGAAAAGTCAAATATTCATATTTCCTCCACTCTGAAACAAGGCAGTTTGATTGCCAGGACTGGAGGCATGAAGAAGTGCCTCTGGCAAAAAACACACCACCACAGAAAAAGCATCTCCAGCACGGACTTCTTGCTAAGCATCTCTCAGAAGGATTCCGTCACTGACTAGGTCTGATGAGATAACAGTACTAACTGTGAAAATGCACAGAATAGCAATACAAGCCACACAACATCTCCTACACCGCCCTCCTCCCCCCAAATAATCAAACCCAATAAAAGTAACCAAATGTGGAAGACAGAGGCAAAGTGGAAGTGAGAAAGAGGAACTGAACGGGGGAGGAGACCAGCTCATGAACTTCTTCAGACATGAAAGCATATGGCAATTAACAAATGCAAAATAAAAAGTGGAGACAGTTGAGACTTCAGAGTTCTCCTATGGGTTCAGCTTCTGCTGCTAAGTTCAGGGGGAAAAAACTGCTTGTATACCCCCTGAGAGGGCAAGGTTTTCAAAAAGATTCTTAAACCTGAGTACCAACACTGATCTGAAAATGAAAGTTATGCAGAACCTGTTCTTGAAATGCTGTAAAGAAAACACATCTTCAGCTCCTGTGTTGAAGGCCACAGATTCAATTACAATTTGCTAAGAACGAAGTGTGATAAGAACTCCATCAATATATTCCTTAAAATAATATTTAATGTCAAGAAGCACCATATAGGCTGCATGAACAAAATCAAGTTACTTCCCACACAAATAACATACGGTCTTTAGCTACGTGATTACACATCATGTAAAATCCAGTAATATAGCTTCATGATTGGTAAGATTTTGCATCTTAACATATAGAATACTGTGAAATATTTATGGATTTTGACCACAGTATTTGTTCCTGTTATAGCAGGTATTTTCATTGTACCTCTTAAGACTTTAATTTGTGATATATTTTCTGACAATATTACGAAGGTATTAAATTATTTCTCCACTGCCTGTAACTGATGGGCTTGATTGGTAAATAAATAGGAACCATGGTACTGAAGATTACTAGAAAAGCCACACTTCTTCCTTGATTGTCTTTACTGATTGCTGTGAACTTTTTTACCTTGGTTTCTCCTACCTAAACATAATGTGCAATTCCTTTCTATTCTCCTGGCAAGTCCAACATAAAACATTCCACATACAGTGTTAGGGATTCAGTTAGGTACAATAAATTCCATTTTCAAGGGTATGGACTATAAGAGTTTTCACTGCAATCTAAGAATAAGTTGTAACTGACGAAAAGGCAGATTATTTCACAAGGATGCTGATGAACTTGTAATGGAACCAGACACATAATTTAGATAAGATTATTAATTATTGTCAGTATTAGAAACGTAAGGCTCCACTGTGGCTAAACCAGAGCCACTAATGCTTGTGGAGTGGGAGGAGAGTTTATATCAATAAATCTCTTTCTGTATCTGGAGACCCTGTAAACCTGAATGTGCAAAACTGAGAAGAAAGCATTTCCCTCAGTGAAATGCTCTGGATAGTTTCCAGAGCATAAATAAGAATTAACTAGACATGCATTTTTCATGTACAATTATTTAAAACGTTAATTTTCATTAAACATAATATCATTAGCATTAATATATTGATGGAACTTTAGTATACTGCATTTCAATATACTATCATACCTGCTGAGCCAGAGGGGGGAGGAGCACCAGCTTTCTGCCACTCAGTAGCTTCAGCAGCCATTCTACGAACATAGGCATCATCCACGCACATCAAAATGTTTTCTGGCTTTATATCCGTATGAATGATCTTGCACTTGCTGTGTAGATAATCTAGACCTTGAAGTACCTAATTACAAAAGGATGTTTTAAAAATTTATTTTAATTACCCAAATCAAGCCAAATGTATTTGTTATTAGTACAGAGATGTTCAACCGATTGCCTGCAGTCCACATGTGGCCCGACAGATAATTTACTTAGCTCATAAACCCAGTTACTGAGACCTTCATGAGTAAGATGCTGGCTGGCTGAACTGTCCTGATGACAGCAACCTGCTATCAGACTTCCATCTCCAAGTGCTCTTTAGTTGATCTGCACATGTGTAAAAAATACTTGATACATCTTCCTTTGAAAAGGGAATCTGGCTGCCCAGAAAGGCTGATCCTCACTGGTTTAAAAGATAGTTATCTGCAAATCAAACCCTGCAGTACTACATACTGAAGTCTGGTTTGTGAATAACCATCTTACAACTGATTATAAAAATAAAAGCAAAGAGAGAAATGTGTTGTTGGGATAAAATGCTAACTATAGTTTTCCTCAGAATGCCTACAGTAATTCAGCGTTTAATGTGACCAACACATCACGATTTGTCTACCTGTATTTGTCACGTGTATTTTTCCAATAGCTTTTCAGACTCTCTGCAGGCTAAAACCATACCAAACCTGCACATCTGAAGTCTTCAAAATGCATTCTGAGATGAAAATAAAAACATGATTTTTACACAATGAAAAAAATTCTCAAATTCTATCTGGAACAGAAATACAGTAGTTTGAGTGATTTTACAAGTTCTCTAGGTAAAACCTAGGTATGATAAACTGCAAAAGTCAATTACTACAATTATATTACAGAATGATGTAACAGCATAAACCAAGTTACTATTATAATCTACATAACTATTGTAGAAAAACACCAGCAACAAAGAAAAAAAAGCTGAAACCTAGCTGAACCCATTTAAAAGACTTCTTTCAGTGTTCTACAGCAGGAAACAGACCTCCAGACTCATGAGCTCCAGCTACAAGAACATCCTGCCAATCTTTGTATTTTGTAAATAAATTAAGCTTCTTGCTCACTATGTCCTTTAAGACACAGCTAACTAGGGTCAACTTTAAAAGCAAACCTGTTGATTCAAAATACCAGTAACAAAGATATTAGTCTACCACCCAGTCCTGAGCTAGTTCCAGATCTTAGCCTGTACCAGTTCCATGGCACACCAATCCAGCATGCCAGGAGCTCAAGAGAAGAGCAGCAGCAACATGCGTATGATATTTACGCTCAGACTAACATATCCTAGAAACAATTCAAGTGCATGGCTCCGTTTTCTCCAGTTCTGGAGCTAGACCAGAACAGCCACTGTTTTGAAAAGCTTTCTTTCTATGTCTAGATGAAAACTGTATGTTCACTTAATCAGGACTCAGCATCAGTGCCAATGGTACACCAAAAACCTGCTGCATTCTTGATAATCTTGATTTTTTTCCTGTAGACCCAAAATTTGCTTAACCTCTTGACAAAGCAACTGAAAGAACATACAGTATGTCTCAAATTAAGAAATGTTAAAGAAAGATTGGTTTATTATGGGAAGCTAGCTAGCAGTTAAGTGACTTCAAAATTTACAAGAGGCATCAACAGCAATAGCAACATAAAGATGGATTATAATAGTCTCTTCCTTCCCCCTCTACACTAGAGACTATCTTACAAATTACCACTGAATGTCTATAATTCTGAGGCCAAGAAAAATAAAAGATTCCAGAGTACACTGAAAGCCATAAACATTGACAAGATAAATAAATATCTGTTCCACTGTGACCTGCAGAAGTGGAATTTATGTGAAACTAGATTTGGTATCTCCCACTTCAAAAAGATAGCCTTCACCCCTTTTAGTAAGAGTGTCACGGGGACAGCTTTGTCTTTAATTTGGTTGTAGAATCCTTTTTTGGGAGATAAAAAAATTTTTAGAAAACCAAAAATGCAAACTAGAAGGCTGTATTTTTCCCTTGTAAGGCCACAAGGTTAGTTTCACATAAAGGAACTCATAATTAGCAGTTTCTAATTAATATCCACTTTTTTCTTCTTCATTCAAGGAGCCACGTCATATTGACCATTAAGCAGATTTACTATATTGTAAATCCAAGCAAAAGTGAAAACTTTCTTTGATAAAATACAGGATGCTCATTTCAGCATCAGTTTCAGAACACGATCCTCTCAAAAAGAGACTGATGCTACACATTTTACAACCCAAAGTAAGTATCCAGAATTAAATAAATGGACTCTTCCAATCATCTCCACTGCAAACAAGGCACTGCAGCAACTAGCCCCATTTTCAATTCTACAAGGTCTTCTCTTGCACAACAGTTCATGTAACTCTACCCCAGGGGAAAAAAAACTTGCTAGAAACCAAAATGAAATTTCTCATTAAGAAACTCAACCCTCAGCTGCATTTTAAAACAAACCTAATTTTGACCCAAAGCTCAAAAGTACTCAAAAATGAAAATAAAATCTTCCAAATCATAGCATTAAAAAATTACTTTTCAATTGTAGCATGGAATTATAGTACTTTCTGAAACAAAATGGTTTGCTGTACAGTAATACCAGTGCATTAATTGTTTCATATTCAAGTTTCACAAGCTTTTAGAACATGTGTAGCACAAATTTTGTCTGAGTAGAAGAAAGAATAAGTATCTGTATTCTCTTTAATGAGATGAACAACCTGGAAGTCTTACCAGTTACTGCTATTCTCGTTAGTCCAAAACAGTGACTCACAAACTCCACCCTCACAAAAATAAAACCTTTTTAATCTTTCAGGACTAACACATTCCTCTTTTTTCACATATCAAGTGTTTGAATTACTTGGAATTTTTACCATTGCTTACATTCAATGAGTAATTTAGGCTGGAAGATCGGGTGATCCAAACCTTCCCTAAGTCATACGAGCTTCAAAGCTGTATCTAACCTCAAAACCAGACCAGTCTGCTCAAGAGCTTTTATCCAGTTCATTTCTATCTTCTAAGATATAGACTACATAACGCTGTAGACAAACTGTTCCAGTGTCTTACCACTCTACAAAGAATTTCTTCCTAATATGTAACCAGAACTTCTCTTTCAGTAACTCGCATACATTGCTGCTTGTCCTATCTCCATGTATCAACAAGAGAAGTCTGGCTCCATTTTCAGTGTTGAAGAGATCACAAGTTTCCCCCTTTATTAGCCTTTTCTTTTTAAAACTGAACAAACCAGTCCATGTTGTATGTACCTGCATATACCACTTGAGTCAAGACCCACAGTCATGACAATCACAGAAATCACTGAGAGCCTCCCCCTTACTGGGGGTCCTTAAGGCCCCTGTCCTTGCTGATCCCACTTCTCACTGGGTTGTGGTCACCATCCCTGAAGATCCCACCTGAAAGTCCTCCTCTGCTATGTTACAGAAGCCTGTTGGTAAAGATGCCATGAAGCTGGGTTAAGAAGTTCTCACCTTCCTTCCAAAAAGGGTTTGTGGTTTGGCTTACAGGCAGCGTAACTGCTGCTAAACCCAGCGTATCAAGAAATTACACTGTAATTTCTCAGGTTTTGGCCAGAAGTGCAACCAATGTAAAAACATTCCCAGTGGACATTCACCAAACATTCACCAAAACCAGTGGATATGCATATGCACGTATGACACAAATATGCACATTCCCTTTTCTTCACAGGCAGCTCAGTTCTGCTGGAGCAGTTACTACAACTCCTGATTTATAGTATCTGAGCCACCTAGTTGTACAGGTATTAATGGACCTAAAATTTCAACTGTATAGTAACAACCTCATCCAATTGTTATTTAGCTAATTCTGATGAAGAGCTGACAGGTTGATATTCACCAGTTGACACGCAGTAACAGTTACAAAGAAATTTAGTTTAACAGATCACTTATTAATTTAGAGGTAATGTTGATGAAAGGCAATACAAATTACTGAAGTGCCAGAATACTTCACTCATCATTTGTAGGTATTAACTGCTGATGGATTAACACTCTATGCAAAATCAGAGAGGTATGTATGATTTTTCCTTGCTGAACACTATTTCTCCTTAAAATCACCTCTCAGAAATTTTATTTTCGCAATATAGCAAACGAACATATTTTTCGAACATATTTTTCAGAGATACAATTTTTGTTCAGTTTTATAATAATAATATTATCTCTCCCTGTTCTGACATTTTATTTTCCAGAAGATCTTATCAAGAAGCATGATGTGTCAACCAAAACTGTAACTGAACACAAATCTCCTTTCATCTACGAAAAAGACTTACTGCTTCAACTTTTTATTTCCTAGAGCAGCTCAGGAAACTTCTCAGTGGGAAACCTTGATTTAAACAAAACCAAACAAACAAAAAAGCCCCACAGCATGCAGAAATGCAGGCTATCCAGAAAGATGCTCTTGCAAACCTCCCCAGGATTAGCAACAGAATTATCTCAACTATTCATCAGTAAGAGCTCAGTTGAAATACCACCATTCTAACCTTCAAACTGTTAACAGTGGTAGAAACACCTAATTAGAACACCAGCAAATCTTACCTGTCGAATTATACTTTTTACACAACGAATGGGAAGGCCTTGATAATTGGATTTGATTATCCATTTCAGGAGATGATGTCCAAGTACTTCGAAGACCATACAGACATCTGGGATTTAATTAAGGATAATTTCCAAATAAACTTGTTGATGAGATCAACACAAATGTCTGTTTGCGTACTGGCTAAAGCAATCATCACCCTGGTAAACACTTCCCCCTAAAACGAACAGAACACAGAATATACTTTGGTATAATACTGCACTTGTACATGTTGTATATAAGAACAGTGCCCAAATGCAAAACAAATGAAGCATTTTAATTATACAAATCTTGTCAAGTATTTCCGCATATTAACACCATCATTAGGGTGAACAATGAAATAGGTAATTCTAGAAAATAACTAACTCATTTTTGTTTTCTTTGAAACAGTGAGAAGTACTGATTTGGCCTATAATGTCTAGCTTCTAATAAACTTTCAATGATATGAATAGACTTTTAACAACAAAAGTCTGCAGCAACAGTGTTTTAGAAAATGAACCATACCAGAAATCTTTCTGATTAGGCTCAATTAAGAATCACTTGACAATAAAGACTCAAGTAGTGAGAGAATGGATTTCTTACCACGTACAGTGTTAACTGCAGAGCATGCCAATCACCAAGGAACTCAGGAACAAAGAAAAGGCAGAACTCGGAAGCGACATGCAAAAAACGTAATACCAAAAAGTTTAATTTCACCCAGCATCTACTATTGGTCCCCAACAGAGGCAGTCAGGGAAAAGTATTAGGAAAAAACTAGATGAAGGCACCTCCACTGATCTGTGGTTCAAGGGCTTCCTAAGATAGAGATTCTACACTGAATATATCTGGGCAGGTTATCTTTCTATTGAGAAAGTATTCAGATATTCAAGCTAATTTTAAGTTTTATCAGCCATAACATTCCAGAAAGACTTTAATGATTTGACCAAGTTAATCCTCAGACATGAGCTGCGAATGACCTTGACATCGCTGGAAATAAGAAAGAACATTAAAAATCTTAACTACATGATCCTATAACCTTGCAAAGAATAAAGTAAAACAAACAACAGAAAAAGAATTGATGGATACTGCAGGAAAATCTCAATGGATTAAATTAGACTGTATCTCAGAGACCATTTGTAAGGAACTACACACTGCTAGGGGAGAAATCTTACCTAACTTCTCTTAAGTTTTATTAGCTAACATCTTGGCTATGATCTTACAGTCACTGTCTTAACTTCTGTCAAAATGAGACTTACCTTGTCTATCAATCTATCACTTACATTCTTCTCAAGTACTTACCTATATTCATAAAGCTAACTTAAGTTAAAATCTACATCCCCTATGCTGGATTTAGACCAAAGTTAAAAGGTCTCAAGACCAGTCTAAACACATTATGAAGGACAGTAACATTGTGATTGCTGCTACCTTTCGTCTCCCTTCATGTTCCTTAATTCCTGTATTAAAAGAGACAGCGAATAGTCATTCCCCAATCGTACCAATCAAGTCCACTCAGAATATTATAAAACTCTTCCATTCAGAAGAGGAACCAGTCTTGGTTACTTTACTATACAAGCACCCAATGAACAGAAGTCACTTAGTAGAGGACACAGCCATCAAAAAGCATGAGCAGAGCACATTAGCCCCTGCATGGCTTATTAACTTAGCCCACGCAGTGAAGTTGCAATGCTACAGCAACACAACAGATTTCAGAAAGGCAAGACACTGCAGCATTCAGAGATGAAATTTAGGACACCCGCCCACAGCCCTTCAGACCACTGCTGCTGCAGACTCTCCAATGCACATTCCTGCCATTCCTCGCACTTAGGGAAGCGCTATGCCGTGCCAGCAACCAGAAGACAAAGGGGTGCAGGGACATAGCTGAAAGGCAAGAGGAGGGCACCAAGGAGGAAGATGCAAGGAGGAAAGGCAGAGGCATGCAAAGAGAGGAGGGCCACAAGAAAGAGAAGTGATGTCTACCTGAAAAAAAAGGTGGCAATGTTTTGCTGGGAGGACTCAGACAAACTCAAGGCAGTGCTCAGCACTGGGGAGAAAAAACACAAGAGGCTCAGTGTTTGGAGTAGGTATGCAAAATGTTGCCTGATTTACTATCCTGACCTGAAAAACATTAACTGTCAGCCAGACTGCCCACAGCAAAGTGTTTGGGAAAAGCTGCACATTAACTGTTGGGAAACCAGCCTTGCACGCCCCAGGATCTTCCTACAGCACCAATACCCTGACAGATGAGTATGTCCAAAAAGTCCTCCAGCAAAAATAAACCTGAAGCCCACCCAGCAGACATGCCTCTTACAAAACTCTTAGGAAGCGGTTTGGGAAATGTCTGAAAGGGGGAAATTGAGCAGAGCAGCAAAAGTGAGAGCAAACATAACATGAATCAGCTGACAGGCTTAAGTATTTAAAACTGTTCTTTCTTGACTAAAAGCCTACCAGTAAATATCTATCTATCTATAAACACACGTTACAGAAGCACTCAGAGATCTGATGAGGGTTAGAGACTAGTTAAATGACGTAAGGTTCTGGTACCAACACAGAAAGTTTCTGGGATGTATCTCAGCTGCTTCTGGACTGTCAGCATTTATGCTTTATGGCATATAATTAATGCTGTATATTCTTTGGAGGTAAGTTTATTGCAATTATTACAACGTTTGATTGTGTCAGGAATGTTTCCTTCCTTATCTTTTTACTTGTCTCTCCAAATATTTGTTTCATTATGTGATTAACTGAATATTTATTTTAAAAATACTACACTCAAATAAAGTATATTAAGGCTTTAATAAATACCCAGTGCAGACAAACAATAATCTACACTTACTGAAAACACCAAAGTGCCCAAGTTTGGGAATTCTGTTATTTCTGAAAAAAAAAAATCATAATTGCAATCTTTTTAAAATGTTCAAGTACTTAAAAAAATTACCAGCCTAGTGTAGCACAACACACATTGTTAAAATCCCTTTGTATATAAACACTTCTTACAGCTCCTAGGAGAAAGATGACTGTTTTCAGACACACAGTGCAGGCCAATGACTCTGCATGTTCCCAGCTCTGTGCTACATAGCTCTTGACAAGTTTTCCTGTCTGGAAGCTCCACGACATTTTGCAGTATTAGCCATCCAAAGGATTCACCCACCTCTCTTCTGTCTTGCTTTAACTTTTAAATGTATTCCATAACCAATGATCTAGCCTCTATGAAGCATATGTTGTTTTAATTTACAGCCAAGGAACAGATATTTAGTGACTTGCCCAGAGGAAGCTGGAAAAAGCAGAGCATGGAAAAACTCTCAAATCACCATGTTTCTCTCAACCTGTTTAACTCAGTAGCACTAATGTAGCACTGATATGGTATTTTTAAAATGGAAACGATTAGCAACAAAACATTAAAATCAGTTACCTGCTCCCTCCCGAAAGAACCTGCACCAAAGATTATTTTCGTAGAAGATAAAAAGGAGTTGATCTAATCATCAGTGCAACCAACCACTGCTCAAATTGGCAATGCAACCCGGTATGCACAAGCTGTTCACAAGAAAACTCAAAGCATAAGATACTTGATACCATATTTTCACTGGTGGCTAGGACTTTGACAGACTTCCAGCTGTAATTTCAATTTGAGTGCAGTGTCAACCCACCCTGTCTACTGTACCTTTCTGAAAAATGTACTTCTCAGTAAGGCAGGAACATTTGCCTTCCACATAAAACAGCTTGTGTACTGTCAAGAGTTTTCAACATGAAATAAAACTGAAATAAAATAGATCAACATCAGCTGTCCAGCTGGTTACACAAAGCTATCTGAACCCTTATTTTTCACCAGTACATTGTCTTCTTTGGCTCTGTCAACTTAAATTCTTTATTTCAAAAAGATATAGTTTCGATATGCTTTCAAAATATCATCACCAACAAAATTTACTCTTCATACTTAGAAATGGCTCTCACCTTTATTACAGACATACACATAATTGTGAATCTTAGTTTAAGAACATTATTGGGAAACTGCTCTGCTAAACAGACAATGGGAGTTATTTCTATGTATAGCTATGAATGCATTTTCTTATTCCCTATTTCATATTAGAAAACAGCAAGTAAAAATTTCTGATTTCTAAAAATAACTTTGATTATCCCTCAGTTGTACAGCTGTCAGCTAAAGACCTGAAGAGCTTTGGTCGCATTATTTCTTTGTGAACAGGTAGACAAAATAGAGAGATCTGTAAAATACTTCTTAATAAGCATCTCAGTTCAGCTCATACATTAAAACCTACTCTTTTGTAGCACAACAGCAGCACCAAGAAACCCTCACCAGGGTTCTTTGCCTCACTGTGTTACGCAATTTCCTTGATCACAAACCATTTATATTCAGGCTGACATGACTATTGGCAACTGTATGATTTTAATTTGGTAATAAAACCTAGGCAATAAGCAGACTATACTAACCTCACCTACATTCGAGCACATTTCTACCATGGTAGCTGACCACCGAAGCAACCAGGAAACAAATCAAAATGGGACAAAGGGAAAGCAGTGAAGATGCCATTCTGTAACTGAGAATACTTGTCCCCACACTCTCATCCTCACTTATCACAAACCCAAAGGCTTCATAATTTATGTCAAGAGACAGATGGATGAGACAAAAACTGCTTGCATGCCTCTCCCTGAAAGGATGCTTTCTAGTGGGCTTTCAGATTTACTGATAGTCACCTCCTAGAGGATGAGAGCAGATGAAGAGAACCTTAACCTGATGTGCTCAAGACTGAAGGCCCATCACCAAAATCAACTCAGTGTTAAGCTCTCTAGAGCAGGAACTGATTCACTGTCTGATAGTATGACACCATGAACAATGAGGTTTGTGATTAGAGCTCCAAGATGCAAGAAGCATACACATAAATACCAGCTGTAACAGTAAATGAAAGCACAGTAATACATTAAGGTGCTAAAACATCTAATATAATTAGCAAGGAAAACTCACTTTAGCTCAACTCTAAAATCAAACGCATTCATAGACCCAAAATTTTCCCCAAGAACAATATTTCACCACATTTTACTCTGTCTCTCCTTTCCCAACACTCCCCCTGCCTGTTTTTTTTAAGAAAGCATTTGAAGACAAAGCTTTAAAACCTGTGCCAAAAAAGAGGGTAACACCTGGCCAAAAGAGGCTCATACAAACAAGAGAATCTCCATGCCCTCACACTTCCCACAAGAAAATACGTACCAGCTTCTTCATGACACTGACACTTTACTTTCTCTTTACCAGCCTAAAGCAAAACACATTTCCTGTAAGCCTCAGTTATACAAATGTTTCCAGTAAAACTCCTGTTTTTACACGAACTATCTCTAGTTTTAGCGGAACACAACAGGATTCATGAGAATTTTCTATTTTGCAATGTGTTCAGAAAAGCTAAGCTACTTGCACTGCATTACACACTGGACTACTCTTTACATCCAGGTTAATGTATATTTAAAGTAATAGTAACTAGAAAAATAGCCAAACTAAATGCTTACTTATGTCAGCAGATCAGTTTTAATGAAGATGCCATGTTTTCAAAAGGATACGAATTCCATTCATTCCAGAAATTTTGAAGTCATCAATCAGCTGCACAACCATATCCTTGTTGGGATCATTAGGGTCACTTTCACGAACCTAAACCAAGAATGGAAACATATTTTAGGGCTAAAATCACTTTAAAATACTAATTAGTTAGCTTTCCACATGAAGTTAAACACTATTTTGGAGCTTCAGAAATCACAACAACACATAATAAAGCAGACATTTAGAAAAAAATATGCAAAAAGAGTTTAAAAACAGTATTCTGTTCCATTTTTTAATTCATTTTTACTGTTATTATCAATACTGAGCACTGTATTGCAAGGGTGATACTTACACATTTGAGCAACTTTATTTCATCCAAGGCTGTCTCTGTATAATGTTGGGCACTTTTTACAACTTTCATTGCAACAAACCTTTTCCCCCTTGAAAAGAACAAAAACATTTGTAACACGTGCTCTGAACTAAAATAGACATACTTTGAAAGTTAGGAAATCTTGAATAAAATATTTCTTAACCTAATACATTCTGACAGAAAACACTGACTTTACAATTAAAATCACCTTCTAACAGTACTCTGTTAACAGTCTGATTTATTGATTATTCTGTCTTCTTCATGCCAATGTCTTTAAAAGAGGAATTTGGTTACATGTTTTATCATTTGATCAAGGTTTATTTTTTCATTAAAGATAAAGCAATTAAAACCAGTAGCTCACTCCTGCATGTTCAAGACAAAGCTAATTTGTCAAAGAAAACAGATAGACACTTATTTCTGAGAGCTTTTATAAACTATACCCTTAAGCAAGTGCAAAATAAGACTGCAGACATCTTTCTGCATAAAAAGAAAGCAAACATTCACATAACTTTATCATGCATGTAAAACAAAAGATACCCCAAACAAAACAGTGTATTAAGGAAAAAGTAAATGGAAATAAATAGTTTTCTTACTGCATATCCCAGCATAGCCAGACTGTAGAGAAGTGTCCCCATCCTAACTTTCTAATAACATGGTACCGGCCATTGAAAAGATCACCAATTTTCACTGGATGATAGCCTCCTTTTATAAAAAATGAGGAGAAAAAGAATATTCAGAAAACAAACAACAGTTCCCAGGTTTTCAAGTAATTCTTGTAGTATAAATTTTTCTCTTCAAATTGTCCAGTACTATAAATAGGAAATCTAAAGAATATATTACTCCAACATTAAAGATTCTGCCTTACTTGGCCTGGAGGAAAAAAACTCATGTCCTGTAACTAGTGTAGAGTTTATTCACCCTTCTCTCTTATGGCTTTTATTTATGGTAATATTACCATCTGTTCTCTATTTCCCCAGGCTTATCTTCTACTTCATAGAGAGTACAGGAAAGATCTACATTATTTCTTTTATCATATTTGAAGCTTCTCCAGTCAACATACTTTGGATGACTGTAGAATCTCAACAGAGACTGTTTTAATTCCCATTTGCTTTCTACTAATAAAGGCAGCAATAAAATACTTCCTGAGAAAATGTTAAGAACAATGCAGACTTCACTGATGCTCTTCTGCTTGGCTCCTGACCCTAGCACTAATGCATTTTTCTCATGTCTGAGGTTTTTACAGTGAGGACGAAGAGAGAGCAGGCAGCTATGGGCTTTGTCTGAACTGCTTTTTAATTGCTAAAGTTTGCAGTCCTAACTTACACCACTACACAGGTCCTCAAAAGCCCCATTTCGCAGAAAGGCCAATGGGACAGAGCAGGCTGGAGCTCAGGTTTCCAGGCAGCATAAGGAGGTGTAATGAAACCTTTTGTTTCCTTTGTATTTTAAGAGGCATCCTTCCTCCCAGTCATACACAGGGAAGTCAGTGATCACACAAGCCTATTATTCAGACAGTATCACACTAATAACAACATCCACAATTTCACCTAAATTGCAAACAAATACTCAAGTTTGCCTTAATAGAAGAGTTTATTTGTGAACTTTTATGAAAGGCTTCCAGAGCAGATTAATAAATTTAACACAACTGTACAATAGAATTATAAAGACTACATATTCAACAGAATGACAAAGCTTAAGTAATATATTGCTTTAGATGTTGGCATGTATAAACTGAAACTCAAACACACAGACCTTCAATATTTGTATGTTAAGGAGTGACTTTAGGCTTAGCAGACACTCGCTCGTTTGCTCACATCCTCAAATACAAGCTGACCATCTGACATGCTGCAGCTGCCCAGGCTCTCGCACGTAATACCCCTGGCAGAGACCCAAACAGCTCTGGCCAGAGCAGCAGGGGAGCAGCTCTCCCAAGTATTCCTCTCAGCAGGGGCCAGTCTGAACCAAGTGACAGCAACTAACAATTGCAGATGGGCAGCTCAAGTCTCAGCTACCATACAGCGCTGGCTTCACACGCTTCCCTGCCCACCTGCCTCCCAGTTTATACCACCACAGAGGGTCGAGCATGTTCACCAGGCACAGAAAGGAGCCTGATGTGTACAGGGAGCACAGACACACAGAGTGCAGCCTCAGCTCACCCAGCCTAGCATAAGGAGTTGAAGTTCCATCTTTGTCATGAGTATTTTGCACGAGAACAACCTTTAAATCTTCAACCCATCGGAATCATATGCTTCCTATCAACGGCAGTATTTCATTTCACAAATCATTAGGTATACAGACATCAACATTTTCAGTTAAAAAAGAGCAAAGGAAGAAGGCAGCCTGAGTTCAGGAACAGGACAGGGCATTACAGGAGGTACAAGACATACTGACCCAGGTTAGGACTAAGTCCCAGGACTCCCCTCCCCTCCACCACCGGGAAGGAAATGTTCATGAAAAACTGCCAGGACAACCCACCTAGGTACCTAAAGATATCTTCATTTCCACTGCTGAATTGTGTCAACCTAAGTAAGAATGCACAACATTGGAAAGTAAGGAGTTCCCACTTGGCAAAGAAAGAAAACAGATCACTTGTGGAACACCCAACCAGATTTACACTTCAGGAAAGGAGGGGGAACACGGACTTACTGAGAGTAAGTGTTGACTATTATGCTGCCCACTTCATTTGCAGTAAGAAACAGTATCAGCCACGTAAGAAGCCTACATCTATTGCAGCTTCATTATTAGAGAAATTTTGCTGAATGCACACACACAAATCCATGCTGATAGAAACATTAAAAACAAAACTAAATTTTGTCTATTTAACTGTCTTTGCAGTTAACAGTTGATGAAAATATTTAACAAACTGGATAAATAGAACCATATTTTAAGACAGCTTTTTAATGGCTTAAAACAACAACAACAACAGAATTATCACTCTTCGGTAAATTATTTCCATAAAGGTCTACTGAGGATGATGAACTGATGGATGTGAGTGGAAGGTTAAAGAACATACAGCAATTCCATTACTTAAAGGTTTGCATTTGTGAAATGAATCAGGTCGGGTGACCTGACAGCTAGAACTATGTGAAACACTTCCACATAATTCACTATAATAGTATCATTTCTTCCAATTTGATTTTTGTCCCGCATGTATCATTGCATGAAAACAGTAAGAAGTATGAAACATTATTCTCTCTGTACCTCCTTTGCAAACAGGTATCATTAAAAAAACCTGAAAAGTATTTACACCTAGTTTTAACACCTCTCTGTGGTTTGCAAACAGATTTTAAAATTCAACAGTACAAATATTTCTGGAATGTTTCATAATTTTCCTAATTTTCCAGTTCTGTTCAATCATTCCTTGGCAGTTACGTGGCTACAGATGTATATAAAAACACTCACAGCTGACACAACCTCCTGCACTGCCAGAAGAGTGTATGCAGGCCTTCAAGTACATAAAAAACCAATGTCCAGAAGTAAATTTTTGCACTAAACAGAATTATTTGCCTTTTTTTCTTTTTTTAACATGTTAAGACCATAACACTCAATGATGAAGAACTGAAATACAGGTAGACATACATCTCTAAAAATAGTTGAGGTAAACAAGTGCCTTATAAGGCTGCCTCTTTGCAGATAGCTTTTGGTCTACTTGTGCTTCAAGGGGTCAAAAATCAAAAACTTGGGATAATTTCTTCCCATCACAGATAGAAGAGAGAACACCATACAGAGGAAACCAAAGACACCAAAGTCAAGTTAATAAACTGAGGCTTGATAAAGTTATTCTAGTAAAATCTACGTACCACAAGAGTAACAATACTATATATGTACAAGCAATGCTATTTTGGTCCCTATAGCACTGCCATAACTAATTATAGCAATACGCCAGCGTATGTACAGATACCAACAGCAGTAGCATATTCTCTGAGTATATACATGGGCACAAGACACTTTCTAAGCCATAACAGGTGCAGTTTTGGCAATAATTGATCACCATTCCTGTACATATTACTCCGTGATTATTCATGTCAGCAACATATTCATTTACAGGTTGTGAACAACCAAGTAACACTTTTAGTTTAAATGTATTTTAAAAACTGGTGTCTACAAGAAATGTAATGATTTAAGTTCCACATGATACAGAAAGTATTTCTAAATAGTCATAACAAGAAAGCATCTATGCAAAATTAACAGGTTGAGAAAAATTATGTACTTTTGGAAGAACAATATTGGTATTTGAAAATATACAATGTATAAGTGGCACTGCTGATAACGTAACAAAAACTGCCTGTTGTGCTATTCACTGCAGCACACAGAAAAAAAGTGTCTCTCACTGCTAGCTAGTGCAATATGCACTCAAGAAAGAGGGTCAGAAAAATGAGATCATTATTCCTAAATGTCTTCTCAATGTATTGGTAATTGTAGCTGGCTAGTTCTATGTTTGTATAGGGAATTATTCCCTTTGTGAACTGGATGAATGGGAGACATCTCCAGGGGCAAGGATGATGATCAGAGAAGCAAAGAATCCCAATTACATCCGTGACACAACTGGCTTTTGGAAAAATCTCCAAGTGTTTCACAGCTTTTCAGAAAAGGATTAAAACTACCTTCACTGTCTAAGTACCCCTTGACAAATCACGTAGTTGGACTTTTGGTACTTCCATTCCTTAAACAAATAAAGATTTGATCAGCATTTAATGTAAATTTAGTGACACCCACAGAAGTAACCTCACAGATTTAAACAGGCCCTGGAGGAAGCCCCCAGGGAACAGAGGTTAGTCTGTGCCTTACACCAGTGGCTGTTAGTTGTCTCTTTCACATCAGATGCAAATTTAAATTAATCCAATTTCTTGATTTAAAATACTATTATGACTATTTACTAACCACCATGTAATGTGGTGAAGATGTGAGCCCAGCATATAGTAACTTACCTTAAAATATAAAAAAGAAAATTAGTAACAAAAAAGCCCAAGCATTGGGAAGTACAGTTAACAGGTAAAATGCTGAATTAATAAAAAAATTAACCGCATACCCCCTCATCAAAATTGCCCTCCTATGAAATTTTAGGATGGGGTTGAGAAGAGATGAAGTATGCTCTGTGTATAACTCAAAAATCCTGGGAGATTGTCATTTTGGAGAAAGCATTAGGAAGAAAAGAGGCAATGCGGTAATAAATTATGATTTCCAAATACTTATCACCCACTCTGTAAATACAGATAAGGTTACCCAAAACACAGAAAACATTTAAACTAATAAAATCCATCTCAAATTAATGGACGCAATGTATCTAAAAGCCATCCCTGGAATTCTTTACCAAGTAACTTATTCATTCTCCATACTGAATATAAAACAAACAGGAAACCTGTATGGCCCCAGATCATCCCAATCTGACCATTCGAGTCAAGATTCTTATGGGACCTTTCCTACAGTTCAACTCTAATAGACTAAAAGAAGGAAACATACTGACCAGTCTTACTGGAAATTATGGTCAGAAAACAGGTAAACTGGAGCAACAAATGCACTGTTCTCACAGAAACAAATAATGCTTATGACAACCAAATGAACCAAAGCTTGAACCATCTTTAATGTTCTTCCATCAGTTCAATGCTTCAAGAGCAGAATCCACAAGAACCTTTAAGCATACAGAAGTTCCCTTTAATTTTTCAGGAAATGTGCAAGTATTCTTACTGCAAAAGTAGTTCATTTTAAAAGCACAGAGATCTCTCTACTGACCTGCTCTAGTCACAGAGATTCTACTTAAGCAGGTAACATAAGCAGGCTGTAAACTCAGACTATTTTGTTGTTTGTTTTGTGATGTAGCTTCTCCAGATGGTGAGATTGTGCAAGAGATACTGGAATACAGACAACAATGGATAGTTCGAAGTTAAATGCAACCCTTACTACAGGGAAGAAGTGGGAGCCTTAAAACGCTTAATCTCAGGGAAATACAGATGTTTACAAGTAAACAGATGTTTAAACCACAGATCCTTAATCACTGATGGAATATGCTACAAATACCAAATGAGTTATCTTAAGGAACAAATGTGTTGTGACATTTGAAGCACTTTTTTTAATTAAAACAATACAAGCTTTAGCAACATGTTTTTCTCTTTCCTGCTGCAGAATTCAACATTTAGTTTGAGTTTACTGTGTTTTCACTACCGGTATCTGTAAGCTATTCAAATATTTGAAATATCACATATTAATAAAACTTCTTACACCAAAATGAAATTTCAACAGTTAAATCTGAAAATACAAAACATTTGTTCCAGGCTGGGAGAGAGGATTCTTAAAATAGCACATCTCCAGGCTCACACAGAAACTTCTGATTAAGAAGACATCATCACAGTCAACACAGAAAGTGTGTCTTGAGATGAAGAATATAGAATAGTCCATGTGCATACAGTACCTTTTTGGCTGTTCAGAAACACTAATCTGAAGTGCTGTAACTTTGATGTTTCCTAAAGTAAATTAATATTCTTGGCATCTACTACAATAGATAACCCAAAGTTGATTGTTTTATGTAAGTACAGTATGTTTTACTCTAATAGGAATAGACTTGAAATTTCAGCAGTGACATGAAAACAAAGTTCAGTACTGATCCTGCTGCACTGCAGTTATGTATTTTTATACATTTAATGATATTAAAAAAAATAATGTAAGAAACTACAAAAACTATGGAAATCAAGAGCTAAAACAAAGAGAGCCTCAGACAATGTGGAGGGCTGGGAAAGACAACATGCGAAAAAGAAGCATGTCACATCTTGGGCTGGTGAGAGAAAGGATAAAGAGATACAGATATAAAAATACATGTAGTTGATGTTGTTAAAGGCATCAAGGGATTTTAGAAGCATTTGCAATGTGGAGGAGTCGCTTGTTTTGGTTTGGGTGTTTCCACTTCTCTTACAACTAACATCGATACAGGAAAGTTTCTTCTCAGGGATGCAATATTTGTATCCTTATTGCAAAATGTATAAATAAGCTATGGCTAAGTGAAAAAGTAAAGCTGAAGACAGTTGTGCCTCTGGACCTGAAACAAGCAGTTGTTCATAATTCTTACATCAATAAATTCCATAATTGAAGATCGGGTCTTTAAAAGCCTCCCAAGAACTAGAGTTAAGACCTGCATGACACTGCTTGCCCTCATGGACACTGCTGAGCTGCACACACCTTTACAGTAATCTGCGGGATCCTCTTGCTCCTCATCATCAGAGCCCAAGATCTCCTCCTCTGGCTCTGGTGGGGTGGGCTCCGGCAGGGGCGGCGGAGGGGGTGGTGGTGGAGGTGGCGGTGCAGAGGGAGCTTTCTGCTGAGGCTCTGGCCTGGAAACGAAGAGAGAGCAACTGAGTAAAGAGCTTCCCCACAGGGTAACCCAGCCCTTCGCGGGGGTGAGAACACGCCTGGGGAGATACCAGTCAAGCATGACTCACTCAGGCTCCCACTGTCATCCTTTGTATGACCTGTGGGACCCTAGGGAAGCATGGACAGAGATGCACCTAACCAGACCAAAACCAAGTTTCAGTGAATTTGGACTTACCCAGTGGAACAGCTTATGTTAAATACTATAAAATTTTAAATATTATATGCAAGAGCATATAATATCACATATAAAGCATAAAATCTAAAGCATAAAATCAGGTAAGGTTTTAGAATTCCCATGAGCAAATGAGATGTTAGACCTGTCTTCTTGAGCATGATTGAGAAGAAATATTTTTCAGAGAATACCAAGTTATTCGGAAGCTCCTGCCTGCTAGCTAAAGGAAGAAAGATCTCACTAATACATAGCAAGAAACTATCTTCTAGGGACACTGACATAAACCAGATGACTTAATGCACTTCTCATCTTGAGCTGCTGCCAAGACTATGAAAAGCTGTATCAGTATACAGAATAATACAAAACCAGCTATTAGGAAGTAAGAAAGAAAAATTAATCTTCCTAGGTAGCCTATGATGTATTCCCAGAACACACAGAGCTTGCTTTAATATGCACTAATTGAAAAAACAGAACACCACCACAGACACCCAACACGGTGTTTTTCTGTCTTGCATCTCCAGTTTAGAAAGAAAAACAAAAAAATGAAGTATGTTTTATATCCTGTTCTCTGAAAGGCCGTACCTGATATTTCGAAACACTTTCAAATTACTCACATTTCAAAATTCTGAGTATTTTCAATACCCATAAAAATTAAATCCTGGGTTGATGCATACCTGTTTGTCAAATAATTAAGAAGGCTTCTCCAAACAGGTTGATGCTGTTATCTTTTTGTATTCACCCCCCATACAAATAAAAAAGACAAGCTTGCCAAATGATATACTTGCAAAATACATTTGCAAAGTAACTTAAAAACACTTCTGCCATCAAAAGCTGTTATAATTTGCATTTATATCTACTTCAAAGCTAAGCTGTCTGAAAAACACCATATTAACAGTATTCTGTCATTCATGCAATAAAAAATAGAAATCTGTCATTTGCTAATTTTTCAGCTCCTAAAATTTAGATTCAAGTACTTCCCTGATCAGGAATAAAAACTGGCTTTATGTTTACCCCAATCGTGTAGCCCTCCTCTTCACAATTCCCCACACCACCCCTTCTTTTTACACACCGCAATTGTTCAAGTCAAACAGAGCAACTGGAGTCAAAGAGTACACAGTTGGTCAGAAACGAATTCCACTGGCAGCATGCACCGCCTGCACAGCAGCTGCTGCTATGCCTCTGCTTTGAAGGACATCACTGGAAGTTGCATGCATACCAAATTTATCTGCCTGCTACCTCTTTCAGATAACAACATTGTTCTATTCATTCACTAAATGGTCACATTTAGAAGGAATCTTGGGAACTAATTTATTAATGGTTTAAGTTGTGATGAGAAATCTACCCAAACAACTTATTTAATTTCTAGCCATATAAAGCCTAGGGCAGAATAGGAGAGAGAGAAGGAATCCATTTGTAGGATAAACAATAAATGTTTGTATGTGCTCCTACCTGCACAAATCAGGCTTTGGTTTTTTTTTTGCCTTTATCTTTCCTCTTGTTCCTCTTGTGTCATACATGTCCCAAGGTACAATAGATTGTACACTGAGAGGAAAGTAAACAGATACAGCAACTGGAAGGTATGGCACATCTTCTGACCAGTTAGGTTTACTACACATCAGACTAATGGCCCTACAATAGCCTGGTTTCATGGTGTCAGCAAGCTGATGGCCCCCATGACGAGTCTGATGTTGACAAAGCTTTAATCAAACAAATCATGGTACAAAGATCTATGCTGCAAACCTTGAAACTCATCTGCTGGGCACAACACTCTTTTGGATACACAGATGAAGAACTATGAACACTTAAAAATTAATAATTCCAATGATGAAGAGGAAAAATAAAGCACAGAAAAATAGCTTGCACTTCATCAATGTCTCCGAAAGCAGCGTGCCAGGCAAAACGGGCACATCCACCAGTGCTTAGACTCTTTATTTTGGACAGTACCATTGTTTTAGTTGGTTCTGATCATAAGTTTCTATGTTATTATTTTGGTCACGTAAGGTGGCAAACTCATAGAAAAACTAGTGCAGGTCAGGGCAATGCAGTACAGAGGTCCCAAGCTGAAAATCCATGAAGTTGTGCCGATTTTTTCTCTTTAGATAACAACAACTTGCTGTATTTCTTCACATGATAAAGACAATACTTTAAAGAGAATTGGAAGCATTCCTGGAATCGAGATTCACACATTGTTGTCACTCGTTTTGAAATAAACATCAAGGAACACCAAGAATCTCCCTCCAAGAGAGGGAGGAAGTGTACAACCCAAGATTTAAGAAAAGCCAGTATTTGCATTTATTCCTAGGGAAATAGATTGAGAAAATAGAGCTGCTTCAGAGTCTCTCTCAAGTTACTGTATTTTATTTTGGTTTTTAAAAGGCTTATTTTTTTCCTGTCTCCAATCCTAGCTGCATTTGGTATTCAGGAGTGTTTTCTTATTGTCCTTTGTGGACATCATGAAGGAAGGAAAGATATTACTTTATTTCCTTCTGGAGTTATTTATGATTATATCTGCGAATAACAAAACACTGATTTAAGCTGAGGAAGATCTCTGAACTGCCCTTTTAGCTTTGCTTGCACCTTCTGAAGTAATCAAATATTAGTACATGGAGAAGAGTGAAGGAAAGAAATGCTGCTGAGATACATCAGCCTGACTGCTAATTCTGCATTATTGGCTTATTTTGCTGGTTTGGGGTTTTTTTGCTTGTTTCAGATTCTTAGCGTTGTTCTTTCATTTCATTCACTTTAACACTTATGAGGTATACAGAAAGATCAACTCTTCAACACTTGACTTGGCCGCTTAAATTCTGCCTACAAGCTGAATAACTCATCCTGGCATCATGGATCCTTGCTCTTCTGCCAAAACATAATTTCGCAGCGTAAGGTAGCACATCAGTTGATAAGAGAACTCCAGTTTTGCTATTTTTTAGTAGCCTTTTTATTGAACTGGTAAGATAAGCTATGATGAATGTTTCAACAATATCTCCCTTTGTCATACATGGCATGAACATGCACTTTATTCAGCTTAGATTTCATTTTTCCCACAGAGTTTGTTAAAAAGTGAACTATTTTTCCTTCAAAGTGTAGTTTAAAACATCTTTGGCGTTCAAAATCCAGCCATTAAGAAGCTTGTGAGTAATACACATATATGCTAACCTCCACTTCCTTTTCAGAAACATAATTGTGAAAAACTATCATAACAAGTTACTCAACAGCTGCATTATTTCAAGTTATTACTCTTTCTTATGTCCTGAAATGTTGTAGGCAATGATATACATTAGGTAATACATGCATGCAGAGGCATATACTAAATCTGTTTTTCTTTTCCCTGAAGTAATCATTTGGTGCTCTGTGGTGTACCACTATGAGGTTATTCATCACCATCCAAGCACAAACACTTAATTAATAGAAGATGACACACCATTTCTGGACTCCCCATCAGTAGGTATGCAGAGAACTGACCATCTCCACAGGCTTCAAAGACAAACCTTCTAACTGTATTGAAGGAAGTGTTACAAACAATTAGCAACCACTAGCCAGGATGTTTTATTCTTTAATTACTCTCTTATAAAAATAAATTCACAGTAGAGTCCAATCAAAATACAATGAAATCCTATTTTTAGATTGATCTTAGTAAAAGACAAAAGAAAAGCTGAAGCATTTCTCCTCTAGATTGAACTTGAAGCAAAATACACTGAAACACTGCATGGAGTCTTACAGAAAATCAATTGCCCACTTTTAAGAAATGCAGAATTACTGACAACTTAATTTTACTGTTCTGCATCATGGACATATTGCTCCATGTTCCAACTGGGGAACAGCCAACACAGAAAGCAATCTCTTTAACATTAAAAATGCTGGGAAAATTATACCATGAGAAGTTCAGGAAGAAGCATTCAGGTTTTTTGTTGCTGATGTTGTGCGGTTGTTTGCTATTCTTCTGTTCTAGAAAAGGTAAAACCAGAGCAGCGAGGGTGATTAAAAACATGAAACGCCTTCCATATGGGAAACATCTGAACATAACAGAAATCTTCAGCCAGGAAAACAGACAGTGGAGATCTGCAAAATCTTGAGAGGCACAGAGAAAGCAAATAGGAAATGCCTGTTCTCTGCCTCTCCCCACAAAAACTGAGCCAATCTAAAGAAAAAAAAAAATACTTGTGTAACATGCTGTTAAAAACTAAATCCACCTTCTTTTTTTCTTGGATATCATAGGTAAGAGAAGTTAGCTAAGTTCAAGTAGGGCTCAGAAAAATTCATGGAAGAAAAATTGACTGATAGCTAATACCAACCTGCCTTTTACTCACAAAGCCCATCAGCCTGAGATTGCTGGATTTGAGAAAGTATTCAATACATCTGAGCCCAGTCCTGCACTCTTCCCCAGGCAACTGCTCCTGGCCAGGGGGAATGTAGACGCACTTTGAGTCTGCCCTCATGTAGTCACCTCATCTTCAGACAATCCTTCCCTTTCCTCAATAATTGAATGATTTCTGTTACTAAAAACCAGAACAGACTTCAGGCCTCTTCATCCAAAAACCTCACAGACAAAAAACATGGTTTTATTGTTGTTACCAAGTAATGGATAATAAGGCATTGCAGGCAAGACTGCTATCCAACAAGAACACTTAAAGAAATCCTCATGTTGTTCTCCATGGGGAACAGGCACACAGCAGGAGGAGTCATTCTCTGTGAATACTGTACTGCAAGCATAGTAAAGTACTGAATTTATTAACTTAAAGACTTAAGCAAACAGAACTTTACCCTGAATGGAGCTAAAACCTGTACCTGATTGTCCTGTAGGAAAGCACTGTCTCAGAAGGAAAACAGACTGAGACAAATAGAAAAAAACCTGGGAAGATGGCAGAAATTGGTGGGGTTAAGCTAAGAACTACCTCAATCTGAGGGGAAACCAAAACTCTCCTTAAGATTTTCAGATGAACACATCCAGACAAACTTTTTGGTAATAGAAAATGCAATTAAAAGGAAGTTAAATAACTCCTTCATATATTTAACAAAATCAAATTCAGAACAAACTGTATTCTAACAACATTATGAACCTCCTGACATGTCCACAGAGGCTCTTTGTGGAACTGCAAATTGAAGAAGGGGGAAAAAAAGGAGGCAGGGGAGGGTAAACATCAGGAGAAATGTGCTGTAAACCTCCTAAGAGATGTGAGCTGTACAAAATCCCCAGGTGGGTGTGGGTCCCTCTGGAAGGAGATCCAGACACACTTCCCTCCAGCTCCAGAAGGCAGTCTTCCATATTCCTGCTCAAGGCTCTCAGGTGTTGCAGAGCTTAAAGTCTGAAATCTCTATACGCAAGTTTCTTCCAGCTGTTACTAACTGCATAAGGACTCAGTTATTTGGAGCTCTTTCCTGTTTGTTCAAATGGTGTCTGCTTTACCAGTTGTACTCTTGCCTGTTCTTCCCCCCTAATGTCGATTTAGCTTAGACAGGTGCCTTCTACCAGTGAGCTCTCTGAACTGGAGGCAGCCTTAAAGGAAGGCTTGCTAAATAAATACACGCACAACAAGCAACAAAAACCACAAGAAACATCAAAACAATCCCAAAGTTCTTGCACAAGGAACAAAATGATGTTGCATATGTCAAGTAAGCTTTTACGTTGGTTACACATCTGAATAATTTACATTTTTTAATAGTTATGCTGGGTTTTTTAATAATTTAATACTATACTTATTTTTTATTGTGCCAGAGGTCATCTCATTCTTTTCAGAAACAGAGTCTATAAATCCAGAAGGAAACAGAGCATAAGGAGACATGTTTTTAACAAACTCCAATAAACTGTTAATGTGAACTCCAAGAGACAGCTTTGTTTTACATGAAAAGCGCTATTTGTGTTTTTATACTGGTGCAAAACCATACTACAGTTTCTAATTCCTGAAAACCCATGCATAAGAAGAGAGACTGCTGGCATGTCACAAGCATGAAACAGTTTCTACATCTGGTCTTTATCACATTAAATTATCATTCCTCCTGGGACTGTTAACATTCCTTAGAAACATACCATCATACCGTCAAACATCAACAGATGAAGCTCCAGTGAAAGCCCTCCTGGAACATAGCAGGCTGAGACACGGTAGCTTCTGTAACCTCAAACAGCAGGACGGGAATGAATTTTTCATTTCTATCCTGCTAACTAGCCTTTTGGAGGCAACTTTGGGCATCAGTGTATACCCAAACTCAAAGTACTGAAGAACTCTGCCTTCTTCCGTTCAAAACAACAGGTACTATAAATAAATACCCTTTCAGGCAGCTAGTACTGCAGTCTGAGCATGCTGCCACCAGCCCAGGAGCAGAGTGATGGTGCACAGAGATCCTTCTCATTCTTCACTCCTCATCACAGGGCTGCGTCTTTGCCTCAGCACTGGATCTAGCCATGATAGATGACGAATCCATGAACTGGGCTCCCTTACTCTGCAGCCACAACAGAGACAAGGTGAGCAGGAGCAGCACAATGCCTAGGGCAGAGGTGAGGAGAACCAGTAGCAGCCTACAGTTGTAACCAAACCACGCATAACATGAAGCAGTAGATGTGCCAGGTTTGTAGACATTACAGGAGGCAGAAAGCTCTTCTGGCTTTTTTTGACAAAGAATTACACCAAGTTCCCAGAAATAATTGATTTCACAGTCCCAAATGAAATTTTATTCTCACACACACATACAATTCTGTTAAAATGTTCTTAAGACAGCAAGCCAGAAGCCAAATCTGTCCAGGAAGCCTCAACCTTAACTGAACTTGCCAAGGTATTTGTTTTCTTCTTCAAATTGTTTTTCCTGCAGGGTTCTACTTCCCAGACCAGTCACCTATTACAGGCTTTCAGAGGGAGAAAAGGTCAACAGCTAAAAAAGAAGGAACAGACCCAGCTGGTAGCACAGAAAGAAAATACCTAGAGGTAAACTTAGCAGCTTGCACTTCACCCATACTTTGAGTCACTGGTGAAGTGCCATAAAGGCTGAGAAAGTTATGAAAAATAAAATAAAATAAAATAAAAAGGTAAAAATTCCTAAAAGCCAAAGAGGAGAAACACAGCTGCGTAACTCTGTGGAACATGTACTGCTCAATGGAGAACATAGAGCTTCTTGTATATGCATCCTAACACGTCAAAATGAAGCCTCTGCCTCAAGTCAGTCAGAAAATGAGTATCACCCCAGTGCAATGACAAAAACTTAATTCAAAATCAAGCCAGTCTCATAAACCACATATGAAGTTTCACCTTCTCCAAATCCTATTGCAACAAGAGTCCTTTCTCACACTACATGGCTCCCTCCTTCATCTCCCTGCACGTGCACCCCCACTTGTGACCCACCAGAAGACCTGACAGGAATCACTGGCACACAGTAAGAGCAGTAGCCACTATCTCCTTTGACTTCTTTGTCCTCTCACTATGGATGAGCTGTGTGATGGATTAGTTTTAACGGAATGACTCAGAGGTGTATAAATGGAAATTAATTTTTGACTTTCTTTTTGGCATGTTACGCTGTAGTATTTAATTTTTGACTTTCTCTTTGGCATGTTAAATTATAGTGTTTCTAGTCTTTCTATTAATAAGATACAATCAGAAAACATGCTGTTGTTGCTTCAGTACCTTACAGTTGCCACTAGCAACAAATCTCTAAGTTTTGAAGGGGAGGAGGAAGAAACACCCTCTGCTCTCCAACAGCCTTATCTGCCCCTGGAAAAGTTAGTAGATTTAACTTAATTTAGCATCAAAACCCCTTAAGTCAACAACCCATTGAAGTCAAAGATGAACTCAAAAATTAATTCATAACTAAATTATGAAATGTGGGATTCAGTCTTTGTTTATCAGTACAAGCCAATGACTTCCTTAGAGTTAATATAAACATACATAACACTACAAGGAAGTATATATCCCATTTATGTGTGTTAGAAACCATACTAAGACAACCGTGATAACCTTAAGCAAAATGAGCAGGAGTAAATCAATAAATGCAGTGGTTCTCACCCCTTCCTACCTATTTAACAGCTGAGTAAAAAAGATTTCAGAGGAGCAGTGAAACTGTAACCCTTCACTTAACAGCAAATGCAGTCAGCAGCAGAGTATCTCCTGCTTCCCCCCAAAAAAAACACCCTGGTAAAATGTCATCCGGACTTCGCATGATCATTTACACACAAAAAGACATTTTTCACCTCCCTACTTAGTTAATGTTTGGAAGACCCATTCATCCTGTTAGTGCAAATGCCTCATGCTCTGGATTATGCCTGGGAACTCAATTCTGCCGGCAATAGGAAGCAGACAAGCATTTTGGAAGGGACAAACACTGAGGGACATAACTGGCGAGGGGGGAAAGGAGGCTGAAGGAAGAAGGTTGCCTAAGAAATCAGAGGAATCTTTCTGCCTGCAGCAAACACAAAGCACCAGTGCAGCAATAAATTCTGAATGATGCATTCTGAATGCCATCGTTGGAACTCTATTGATACCAAGCTTCACCCCATTCACCTTGCTTTTGAGAAGCTAGAATAAGCATTTTACGTGAACTCTAATATTAACAATCATAACTCCTTTTCACTAACAGACTTTGTTTCAAAATGAAGGATTGACCTGAAATCCTTCTAACACCCCTGCCTCAACTTCCAATGCCAGTAAACACCTCCTCCATGTAACTTCAGAAGAATTTTTACAGATCTCTGCACAATTCCTAGCATCATTTTATGAAAGTACCTATGTTTGCACTACAGTACAATACTAAAACCAAGCTAAGCAAGAGCAACTTAAACTTTTTACACTAAATATTAAACATAAGTTGCAAAAATGCCTATTATTCAAAAACACATGCCAATGTTCAAGTGTAACTGAACTTCTTCCATTTGGGGTGTACGTGACCATAAGTACAATGTATGAAATGCCTACTTTGAGTTTCCCTATATATACTGCTCATTCACCTTAATTTAAGCATCCATTTTCATAACAGAAATACATAAAAGCAGCAACGAAACTGCAGTCCAGCAGTAGTCAAAAGCAAGAAAATGGTAAAATTACAGACAAGTGTTTTTCACAAAAACTCGTTCACCCAAATGCAAATAAATAGTGAGCAGCTGGTTGTAAATGTGCTGTATTTTAACATACAGCCTCAGATACTTCGAGGGTTGTACCTATACCTGGAGGCAACCAAAATTTCAGCATCCATTCTTCTAGATCTAGTATTACTATAAGCAAGCACTTAATTCTGAAATCTGAACACTGACCATGGTTAAGCCAGGGCCAAGAAATATGCTGCCACTAAGCACAAACATGGCATGTTTGCTGGTCTGCTTGTATCTGCATGCTGGCTTTGCTGAGCTGTCTGCATCTGGGAGACAGTTTTTGGAGCAGCAACTCCTAGAGGTGAAAAGAAAAGAAAACAAGAACATGGTCACTCTTCAGCTCTGAATGACAGTCCAGAAGAGAATGGCTTTTCATGTGCAGCATGAGGACTTTCATACGGATTCAGTGAGGCCACCTTCATCTTCTTCCCAGGTAACAGACCATGCATTTCATGACTCTTTACTTGATCTTTTTGTCTTCTTGTCTTCACAGAGGCAGTAGCAATTATTACTGTTCAGACACATGGAAACGCTTTTTATTTGGATAATTGTTTGATAAATTCATGCAGAAGAAAACAATAACTTAAGTTCCTATGGACTTTACTTTCCACACTTTAAAAAACAAAATTAACAGCTGATCTGATTCCTCCACGTGCCATGTTGCCTCTTCAACAGTCCCAGGGAAACACCTTTCAATCCTTTATTCCCATCAACCATTTGTCTTATGGGTTGGAGAGCCCATTTTGGAAGTCTCTTTTTTTGAAGCTTGCAAGTGACCTCTCACTGGAGTGGACCTTCACCAAGCAGTAGCCATTTCAGGAGAGTTATGGAAGTACTTCAGTATTAGAGAGCCCTGTCCAGCTGGTTAAATCAGACTGGATAAGGCAGTTTTGGACACCAAATACTGTGACAGTTCCTGATGTGGTTTTCAGAAGCTCAGTTGTGTCAGCAAGCCTGAGAGTAAGGGTTATCAGACCATCTGACTCATCGCAGCCTTGGCGTGCTCTAACTTGCAGCATGGGTGCTGGATGACTCAGTTACTAGAATATTCCTATTTCTAACAGCGAGAGAGAGCCTCATCCATGGCGGAAAAGCACTCAAGGAATCCCAGCTGTCATGGTATCCCAGATGAACATTCTCCCTTGTAGACAGGATGCAACTGTAAATATGCACCTACCTCACAGAGTGAGATATTTCCATATCCTATGCCTTACTAGAATACAGAATGCCGGAACTGAAGCTTCCCCTACCAAGTCAGTAAACTGTACACCTCAGGAAAGGAAGCTCATCTTGTAAAGGTAAATTCTGAACCCAGTTTACAACAGGAAGTGGACAGCAACTATTACTACCAGGAGGCTATCGTCTCCAGTTCACCTCTTTTCCATGATCAACCTCATCTCAGGGTGTCTTGGGGAGGGACAACAGTGTCTGCACCTGACAATTAAATAGAGCCATTTGCAAAGCTGAAGAACTTTCCAATTCCAATTTCAGAAGTCAAATATCCAGGATAATTGGTATGGCACAGTAAAGGTCAGAAGCATCGCTGGTGCTGAGACCCAACGATAGTAAAAGATGGCAACATCATGACTTCCAACCCACAATATACTACAAGCAGAAGCTGAGGTCAAAGGAACATTTTAAGTTTAGTGCAGCTGAAAAGGGAAACGTTAAGGTGTTATGGTGGTGGCAAAGTTTCTGATTTGACTGGTGCTAAAACTAAGACACACTACATACACTTGCAATGTATTGCCTTGACTTCCGCTAAGCTGAGTCAGTGCCAAAGCTACAGTCTACTCCGGTACTGGCTCAGTTACCTGACAAGCCTCAGAGAAGTCAAGAAGCTATGTAGGCTATCTGCAGTAATAAATGGAAAAGAGCTGAAGGGAACTCCAAGACGAACCAGTGTTCCAAGAGACGAAGCTGAGAGGAACCGAAAGTGTACCAGACTCATCTCACCTTACATACTTACAGTTACTGCAGAGGCCAAGTTGTTTTCCTACTCCTGAATAAAGATGTGTATATGCAGTTAGTACCACTGTGCACAGGTGCTATCACTTAGAGGTTTGGTTTGGTCAACCTCTGAAAAGATGACAATTGAAACACATGCTGTTTGCAGGATGGGATGGAGATATTCCACTGTGAATTGAGACAATCTTTAAATCATCAGCATGACAACGCAGCCAAGCCTTGGACAGCTGTAAAATGCTTTCAAGCTTAATCCTGACTGTGTGGGTGCCAGACATAGGGATGAGGCTAATATTCCTCTGTGAACATTTTATCTACTTGGATTTCTGTAAGAGTTCTAGTTAGGATAAATCAGTTCCCTTTAGACATTTGATGAATTCCTGCTAGGCAACACCAGATACAGACTGTCTAGTGCTAGGGTTAGAAAGATGATGATTCACTGAGATGAACAGAACCCTTCACACTTCTAAAGAATACTGCTTCCAGCTAGGTTTATCTTCTTGGAAGGTTCTGACTTCTCAGAACATCCCACTTCACTGAGGTGGAGCAAGCACTTCGCAGTGTAGGAGGCATAGAGAAAATCAAAGAGATGAGCAAAGCTTCGCCCTCATCCCATCAAAGATCAAAGACAAACTGCAAGCTTGAGAAATCCCTTTCCTTAATGACTGCTGGTACCCAAAAGAAAATGTAGCATTTCTAGAAAGCTCCCCAATGCCTTTGAATCATGCCTTCCTCCCTCCTTTTTCACTACTAACAGCAGTAAATAACTACCTGAAGATGTCACCAATGTCGACTGTGTTAGGAGCATCCTTTTATTTTCTTTACCTTAAACCTTCACTTTCTTCACCTCCCCACACATCACCTCATGTCCCAGTCTATCCCTATCAGCAATCTTCACAAGTACATGGAAGACAGTTTGTAAAATAATGTCCATAATTTTTCCAATTTCATCTGAATTCCCCTTAGGTATCTATCAGTCACAACTGTTTCCTGAACACATAGTGATGATACCTACCACACAAACAGCAAGCAAAAATACAGAGAGGAGCAATTGCACAGAACTACTGGACAGTCTTTAGCAAATAAGGGGCATGAGGGTCTTGGCTTTCTCACCATTCTCAGTGACAGAGGGGGAAAAAATAACACAGAGCTCTCTCTGTCCCTATGATCAAGCAAAAAGTAGAAAAAGGTATACTAAGTACCACTGAAAGATAACAGAAGGTTGAAGGAACAAACAAATGAGGATTATCTTTCGCAAACCCAGAGAAAATAAAACCAGAGGGATAGGGATAGGATTACTATGTAAAAAAAAAAAAAAAAAAAAAAAAAGGAGAGAGAGAGCAAGATTTTTATGGAAGTCCTCGAAGAACTTTGTAAAAATGATTTTAAAATAGTTCAGAAGGTGAAAACTAGACTGAAAAGGCCGGCAGAGTAAGCCAAAACTCAGCCTATTTGTCCCTATTTTGCCCCAGTACAAAACTTCCTTTGTCCTCACAACAGCAGACTCCTTGCTATTGGCATCCAAACATAGCCGTAATAACTGTGTATGTATTTAACAGTGCTGCTTTGTAATGTTAGATAAAAATAAGAACTAATTTTCCATTGCAAACAGCAGTTTTCAATTTCCTTTGTTATACAGATCCACTTCTTCAACACATTTATAAAAACTGTTAAATGGTTTTGTGCCTTGAAATGCATTTCCTACCTAAAAATGTAGGTCTGCATCTCTTCCCTTGCATAAAAATACCAACCACAGCACAGCATCAGCCTTTCTCCCAGTGCCACCACGTTGCCATGGAAACTGGCCCTGATTTCCACTGCCAATATAGGCTCCATGTAAGCAGGAAAAGAGCTTAAGTAATATTTATATAATATGCAAGAGAGCTCATATATACAGCGTTTATGATTTCATTGGAGGCCCTCGGACCAGCTGAAGTGACTTAAAGAATTCTCAGACTGTTTCTATCAGACATTCAAAGTGTATTTATATTATGAGCCTCAGAATCACAGCATAGGAAATACATACATATGTGGAATTCACGGTATTCTTTTCTCCCTCTTGTTTTAAATCAAAAAGACAGACAAGCTCCATACTTTGTAAGTAAATAAAATCATGTGTTCTGAATTGTACTATGAAAAAAACAGAATTGAAGTTATTCCTTTAAGAGCAAGACAAGCCCATTGCCTTATTCTCAAAAAGCCATGATAGAAGACTATAAAGGCTTTTTATGTAACAGATGCTGAAGCTAAGGAAAGCCAACCTAACCTTCGGTATTCCCCTTCTTTTAATAGGATGGCATGTCTGTCTTCTCTTCCTCCCTGGCCCCTTCAAATGTATTTTATGTAAAAATATTGCAGTAAAAATACTTCCCTGCAATTCTGGTGGGTTTTTTTTTGGGGAGGTGGTTCTGAAGACCAGCTGGGTATGCCCATGCAGTCAGCCTTCATGAATCACAGACGGGTTGAGATTGAAGGGACCTTTGGAGGTGTCTTGGTCCAACTCCCTTGGCTGCTCCCACAGGGCCATGTAGGCTGCCCAGGACCACATCCAAACGGCTTATTTTGAGTATTTCTAAGGATAGAGACTCCACCACCTCTCTGGGCAATCAACCTGTGTCCAGTGCTCAGCTTTCAACACCAGGCACGAGACCAGGAGACACATTCAAACTTTTGAACGGCAAACAACCCACTGGTTAATGCCCCAAAAACATTCTCAATGCCAAAGCAACTTTACCAGAAAGCTGACTGTAAAATGACAAAATAGACAATAACTTTCAAGTCTATTTAAAGAGACTCTTACACAGAGAAGACAAAAAAATGAAGTCTAACTTCCCTCACCTCAGACCTTCTCAAAACACTTTTTCAAAGGCAACATGTTTTGAAAAGAACTACTGGTCTTAAGTATTTGGGGTCTGTTGTCTGAAAGAATTTCTGAAGAGAAATATGAGAGTGGGAAACAGAGCCAGAGACGTACAAACACACACTCTCTAGCCATAGAGAGCCTGGGAAAGACTCTTTAAGTCAGGTTCAAATCCCTGATCTGCACAATCTGAAATGTAATTTTTATTTCAAGTATCTGTAGTTCTTTCTTATGCTGTAAACCAATACCCAAAGTCTATCACTAGAGTCGGGTTTTACCCTCTTTCTTACCTCAGCCTTTCTTCTAAATAGACTGTTTTGCTACGAACATTAACCAGAACAACAGAAAAAAAAATTTTTATTCAGACATAAATCCCATGGGAAAGGAGCAGACCCAAGAACATGAGTGCAACAGGTTCTTCTAGGACAGATCGAAGATCCACATAGGCCAGTATCCTATATTTAGAAAAAGAGCCCTGTGCAGATGTCCAAGTAAAAGCATAAGAGCAAGCTAAATACACAGGGATCCTTCCTCCCCTAAGCAGTCCCTTGGTCTCCCACAGACGGCAGCTCAGAGGCTGCCAGGTGGGATTATGATGCATTTAGTCACTCCCACCTGACGTTTATTCCACAAATCTATCCAGTTCCCCCTTGAGTATATGGAAGCTTCCAACATCCACATATAACAGCATTGAATTCCAGAGCTTACTGACACCTTTTCCAAAGGATCATGTTCTTGTGTTTGTTCTGCATCTGCCATCTCACAGCTCCAACCAACATCCTCTGATTCTTGTACTGAAAGTGCCTGCAAACACTCATTCTGCAGTCGCCCTCTCCCTGGCACACAATTTAAGAGATATCCACTGTATCCCCCTCTGCCATCTGTTTTTCAGCCTTGAAGAGTCCTACTCAATTTTGTCTTTCCTCACATGAAAGCTGCTCCACAATTCCAGATCCTCCTCTTCCCTCTTTCCCAAACCCTGCCATGCTGTACCCTTGGTATGCAATATTCCATAGGTGATATGTGATGGGTTTGTATTTGACATAATGGTATTCGGACTACTGTGTTGTCTCCTTCTTTGTTCCTAATCCTGTATTTGTCTTTTTTAATCACTACTGAATGCAAAGCTGATGCTTTTATGAAATCTCTATTTCAATGGTAGTTCCCTAAATAATTATTATTACCTCAGAATCCATTATTTTGTATAAAAAGTTATGATTATTTTTCAATGTGTATCACTTCAATATTTATCTAAGGTGAATCTCATTTGCTGTTTTGACATCCAAAATGCTGGTATGAATGCAGTGAACTAGGCTTGATGTAGGCTTGTGACCAAGAGCCACCAAGATAAAATGGAAAAGAAGAAATGCATATGCTTTCACTTGCTAATATAACCAAAATGAGCTGCTTTTATCTTCTGGAAAACAAAAAGCTAGTTTCTGATTGCAGGTTTTTCTTGTTTTTAACATCCTACCTCTATGACTAGTACATATAACTGTGACTCCCCAGAACTGCCTAATTATTTTCTAATGAGAGTGTGATGATATGAGTTACTGCATCTTTGACTAGAAGTAGATTAATCAGTGGCTCTAAAGGGAAATGGTAGTTCCCTTTAAAATATCATTTTACATAAAAATAATTATGTACCTCATGAAATTTAAGTAAAAGAGATTTTAGAATTGTAGAGACCTGAAATTAAAAATATTTACTGAAGTCATACACAAGACTCTTGCTCTGCTTTAGTTAACATCAGACAGCCCTATAAAACGTACTTTGCAATGTGAGGCAGAAAAGACATGTTCTTCAAGACAATTCTATCTTGGGTGCAAAGATACTACCCAGGTGTCATCTCTCTTGAAAAGAACATACACAATTTATCAATACAACCTGTGACTTCAAAATAGTAATCATGTCCATAGAAATTCAAGTTTAAAGAACAAATAATTGTCATTGACAGGAAGGGATTACCAACATGAAAATACCAGGTACTACAGACTAAACTAAAAGATACTAGTGTTCACCAGTAGAATTCTGCAGCCATATGCCATGAAGATAAAACGTACCTACCTAATTCAGAAAGGTGAGGAGACTATTAGAAACCTAGTTGACTTCAACTCCCTCTACAACAAGAGCAGTAAAAAAGGGGCAATTCCCACATTAGGTAAGTAGCAAAACCTGGTCTTTCATTTCAAATGAATGATGAGTGCTGTATTAATAACTGAAATACTTGATTAAAATAATGTTGCTTTGTATCAGTAGGGAAGAAGATTACAATTGAGAGATAAGGCTACTTAAATTTCAGTGATAACTAAATGTTCACCCTCCCAGAACATGAATAAAATGAACTGAACACATTACAAAATTAAGTTCTGATCAGAAAAATAACACTTCTCTGTGAACAGCTGCACTAAAAATATCGTAGTGACAACAGGCAAAGGTAAATTGAGAATCCTTTTAAAATCAACTGCCTGGGCTTCATTGTTACCTATTTGCAAGAGCCTGAAATCAGCTCAGCCAGGGCAGGCCAGACAGGACTAAGTTTAAAGCAGATTTTGGCTAAGCTGTCTAGACAATATGGTAGTTGCTTTGGGCAATTTATAGATCAGTAGAAATCTTCTATGTGTTTGCAGCAGGAAAATATATTAAAATGTTTATTATATTTTAGAGTGTAGTATGTTTCATTTCATTATTATGATTGCATAGGAGACCTGGTCTTTCTAATGTTATCTATTTCTTTACAACTGATAAAAACATATTCAGATAAAGACCCTACAAAATACTAGCAGGCTGCAACTTAATCCAGTAACAGAAAAGAATTCCTTTCCCTTCAGCTATTTCCTTACCGACAAGTTGCTGTTCTCCAAGATGCCTGTTATATACCCATGTCTATCATTAAATAAAAAGTATCTTTATGAATCACTAAAATCTGTAAAATGAGCAAAGGAACAATTCTGGTTTGAAAGGAGCTGCTCATTTGAGCAACTGTGAACTTTAGTACTGAGTGATCTTTGGTTCAGACAGTCTGACATTCAGCAAAAAAATCTTCCACAAAAGATGTATCTTCCACTACACATGGACAATGCACGTATTTGTCAACAGCATCCGGAATTTTAAGATTAACTGAGCAAAAGCCTAAAATTACTGCAATAAATACAGAAATATGACAAAATGAACAGGATTTAATCCTTAAGTGAAAGCTGCTTTTAAAATGTAAAATATCAGTTTGCACTTAAATTCAATGGCAAACCTTAGGCACTTTGCTCTGACTTTGCTTTAAAGTTACTTTTCTTACTGTCAGGTCCCACTGGAAACAGTGCCACGCTACCTTATATGCTAACATACACTCATTTATATGTAGTCAAAATGGTTTCCAAACATGATCTTTAATGACCAGAAGCAAAATTATTATTATAAAGAAGTGTTTAAGCTCTGTGGGTTTGGTTGGTAAGTTTTGTGTTCGGTGTTTTGTTTCAATCTGCAGAGTAAAATACCGGTCTATGCTAGGTGAATGACAGCTGAGGGAAAACTCCTGTTCATCTTCACAGCTTTGCTCACTGACAAGTCGGGCCTCTCCACAACCAGCCTTCAAGCTCACATGTCCCAGCGAGAGCAGAAAACAGTCATCGGACATAAACAGGAAGATACCCTCATTTATTTCCTGTATATCTGCTGACTCTGCTAAGAAAAGTGTTTAGATCAATTAAAGGAAAACACAGACGTCAGAAATGTGAGTTAGCTCGTGTTTGCTTGCCAGATTTTGAACTGCAACTGAAAACTGCAGCTACCACAGCCTCCACCCAAAGAAAGGCTTTTGGTTCAAGAGTGGAGATCACAGCAAAAGAAGTAAATAATACATGCAAGATTTTGCCTCAGCTGAGAGGGAAAAAACCCTACATCGTTTTGCCCTTTCAGTTCCTGTTCCCCCTTTTTTTGCTATTTAATTCAAGCATTTATCTATGGCAAGTGTTTAATACTTAGTGATGTGATACACCATCCCTATGAAAGTAAACCACAATCTCCCTAACACAGGAATTGTCAAGAGCAGGCAAAAATTAAGCACTCCCTCCCCTTTTGAAAGGTAAAGGCTAGTTAAGTTACACAAATATTTGGTTTGCTGAAGAGCGTGATATGCAAAATAGTTCTTACAGACTGAAACACCCATGTCACATTTACTCAAAGTTAAGGCAGCGAAACACCAAAAATGACAGTACAATGGGTGGGCTGTGACTAGAACCACAAGAGAGCAAACAGTGCCACTGCCATCAGAGGCAGGGGTTGTTCTTTGGCATTCTCTGCAGCACTATGGGTTCTCTGCTATTTAACAGCTAGAGAACAGACTGACTGGTTCCTAAGCTATCCAAGGCACCTTCTCCTCGCAGCATTCTTTCTCTTACTTCTTCTTTTGCTCAGGTTAATGCTGGTGCCTATGTCACCTTACCAGATACACTCCTTGATTTGCATCAGAGCATTCAAATCAAAAAAGAAATCAAAATAGTATGTGGCACATATGAGGTTCAAAGTTCTTCCAATGAAAAGTTAGTAAACTCTAAACAGAGATAAAATGTTTCAGGGAAAGTTTCCTGAACTTTTCCAGTATGTGCTGCATTTAACAATTATTTCTTATTTCTCAACAATGGCCCATGGAAGAGTAATTTGCAAAACACGGTTCTTAACAGCATCAACAAGGTGGAAAGGAAGGGTCAGGATACAGTATCACTCTGAGTAGCGTAATGTAACAGGAACATCAGAATACACGAACATCCAAGCAATGGAGCATGCACATGACATCAACAGAGATGCTTCAAAAGAGACATCATTTGGTTTGGGTTTTTTTTTTCCCTTTCGAAAACCAGATCTGATACACAGCCACCACACAATTTGAGGGCTCAAGAAGAGTTTTAGCACGGTTCTGTCTTGTATGATGAAAGCAGATGATCATATTCATTTGGTAGATGACAACGAGCACCCTTAAATTTTCTAACAGAATTTTATTCAGGATGAGGGAATTCTCAGGAACCAGAAAGCACATGAGCAAAACTGTTGTTTTAAAGAAATTTGGCTGTAATTTGCCTTGCAATTAATATACAATGCAAAACATATGCAGACAGACTCCACATTGAAATAAAAAATTAGTATTATTTGTTCCTTACAAAACAAATCTAGGATTTTAGGATCACAAGAATGCTGGGGAAGAGAGCTTTAAGAATCATAGTATGAGACATTATTCCAGATGTCCTCTAAGAAATACATAAAAATATCTGAGAACAGGTCTAAGGGAAATGGAAAGCTTGGATTTACTTCAGCATGTTATTTGCACATACCTATCTGGCTTGGGAAGGATCTTTTTATAAACCCAAACGCTGTGGTCAGGCTTGCGTATTCAAACAGGAACGGTTCTTTTGGAAAAACTGGAAATACTGGAAAACTTAACTTGCTTGTTGCACTGTGTTAATTCCCATCCTGTACTTACTGTAGTTTTATTAATTGAGTTGGGGTTTTTTTATTATTATTAATTCTTCAGAGAAAATCACAACTTGGATGCATACACTGTGAACTCAGTTATCACCTGAAAGGTGGGTGCAGACTGAGCTGCTTCCGTTGCCAGTGGTGGTGAAGCCAGGACAGGAGCCAGGGAAGAGGTAAGGCCTGCAAAGCCTTGCCTTTATTTTAATGTAGAAGAGAATATTGCTGTAGCAACATATGTGAAATTAGTTTCTAGATTATTTTTTCCCCCCTCAGCTTGTGACAGTTCTGCAAAGATAAATAACTAAGCATATGATTCCATGCCTAAAAAAGGTTTATGGATACAGACTTAGAGAAATCCCTGTAATGCCTGCAATGCTCTGACGTTCTGTTTCATTCTGGGTTTGGTTTTGATGTTTGTCATTTATTTAACTGGAATTACTCTGTTCTTTGAAAGACACTGGAAGAAATCCACTCACCTGCAGGAAGAATCAATTCTGAAAACTAACAGACTGCCTAAATTGTTAAAACCCCCCAGACTGATCAAGCAACCTTCCTGTAACACACAGGTACCAGAAACACAGTAGTTTTATTTAGCCTATGGTTGAAAATAAACCAACAGTTCTTCTGTCTGCTTCCTTCTTCCACCTGGGATCAAATAAAGATTAGGAACTACGGTCAAATGACTCACATAAATTTGCTAAATTCAAAACATCACAGAATTTTACTGCATTTTTCTTTACTGTACACTTGCATGAGCTTAAGTAATACTAATAATTTCATCTTTTAAAAACTAAAAATCACTGTAATGGCAATGAAAGGGACACTTAATAATTGTGTCATTAAGTACATTGCTGCATAAGTGACTATAAAGACTGGACAAAGTCCTCTGCAAGAAGTTAAATGCTGAAGGTCAAAAGAGAGCATGTGGCTATGAACAAAGTGTTTTTCCATATTTTCCCTCTAAATCAAAATACTGAAAATAGATCTGGAATGTAGGTCTTTGGAGAAATATTAAAAAAATAAAATAAAATTTAAAATAGCAACTAACTTTAAAAAAAATAATCTTTTCTTAAAAATGCACTCCCCAGATCCCATTTTTATAGTTCAAACAACAAGCCCAAACCAAAGGAGGCCATGCTTTGCAGAACTAGTCTCCCAAAATAAGCATGCAAAAAGGACAGTAAAATTTAAAATCCACTGCTGCAAGAGTGTATGAATAGAACAGCAAGTGACAGTTTTGTCAAACCAGCAGAATGTGCCCTCAATCCTTCCAGGACAGGGACTGTAGTTAAAACATGTTTGAATACAGGGACTAATCCACACCGAAAGCTTATAGATGTGAGCACACTCTTCTGCCAACTTAACTTCAAAAGCCATGGTAGGCTATGCTTCAGAAAGACTCAAGTCTAAACTGTAACACAAACAGCTCTCAACCTTTTATCTCCTTTACTTTTTTCACTTAATCTACAATCCTTTGGAAACATTGCAAATAATTAGATTGTTAAAACAGGACGATTGTCCTGAATGGTAGAATGGAGAACCATTTAAAGTAAACTTTAAACGGATAGTCAAACCTCAGAACGCAAAACAAAGTCACCCAGCATTTGTTATAGGACTCGCACTTCATTGGCAAGTATGCCATGGTGGCGTTAAGAGTTGTAAAGCCTAAAGATGTAAGGAAATAAGGCTAACCAAAAACTGCAACAAGCTTTTAATAAACCATTCTTGATACCAGGATTGAAAAGCAGACTAGCATTCAGGATCTGAGCTTTTTTTTATCAAGATTGACAGTAAGCTGGTTCTCGTTAGAGCTGAGGAAAAAGTTCTGAGCCCAAAGACATGTTTTCTAACTTAATTCAGTCTAATAAAAGTGTAAGGCATTTGGTAATGTTAGTGATCTGCATAGCAAAGTTATTTCAGAAAATCACCCTCCTGATGATAACCCTGCATCCACCCAGGTGACAGACTGCGCAGTCAGATGTAGTTCTAGCAATGGTCCTTCTGTACACACACAACACTAAAATCTTCAGATAAAGACTTGAAGATTTGACGACACAGAATCATAGAATGGTTTGGGTTGGAAAGGACCTTAAGATCATCTAGTTCCAACCCCATTGCCATGGGCAGGGACACCACACACTAGACCATGTCACCCAAGGCTCTGTCCAACCTGGCCTTGAACACTGCCAGGGATGGGACAGCCACAGCTTCTTTGGGCAACCTGTTCCCGTGCC
>NW_009925047.1:73424-89231 GCF_000696875.1 Nestor notabilis
GCTCCATCCCTCTTATCGTCCTCGTGGCCTCCTCTGGGCTTGCTCCAACAGCTCCATGTCCTGACGCTGAGGACACCAGAACTGCACACAGTACGTGGGGTCTCACGAGAGCAGAGTAGAGGGGCAGGATCACCTCCTTCGACCTGCTGGTCACACTTCTTTTGATGCAGCCCAGGACACAGCTGGTTTCTGGGCTGTGAGTGCACACTGAAGCCAGCTCATGTTCAGTTTCTTGTCAACCAACACCCCCAAGTCCTTCTCCGCAGGGCTGCTCTGAAAACTTCCATCTCCATTTCTCCATTAGGTACCCTTCAGCACTTCCTCAGTGACAACCAACCCAGAACGATGTTCGCTACAGGAAGACCACTTCTGCAGGCTGGCAGCCATGCCTGTCACTGCCCTCAGGCTCAGCTCCATTCCCTGCTCACCAGCACATCCACCAGCAGGGATCTTGCAGGGCAAGATCTCCACATTCTTCTCTGGCACTGGGTCGCAGGAATTTTGGAAGAGCATTGTTCGTGTGAAACTGCCTGAGCAGGAACACAGTGGTGAGTGCAGCCAGCTCTAGGCACAGCTATCCCCGGCTACGATGGTAGAGCCTGCCTGAGCTTCACACTGAAAGCACAGTAAAGGGTGCTCACCTCACTGCACTCCAAAGTCCCCATAAAGTCCTGTCATTGTACCTCCATCCATGGCAAAGGGGTAGCCATACTAAACGGTTTGTAAGATCAAGCCATTACAGATACTGGCAGCCTTGACAGCACAACCAGGGAGCTTCAGCAGATGCTGCCTTTCTGAACATAAGAAGCTGAAGGGTTTTGAAGCCTGTGTTACTATATTATTGAATACTTCTTGTATTATGGATTCCTTCCCTTCTTAAATTAAGAAATGAGGGGAGAAAAACTACTGTAGCAAAGAAAAATGACTCAAATGTAATGTGAAGGCATCCAATTTAGACTCTCATTTTCTACTTAAAAAAAATGTTCTCATGAGAAATAGGATCATTGCATTTTCTGGACATGGATGAGTTACTGAATGCCTGTACACTAATATCCAACAAAGCCTGGAGCTGAAGTCATTTGCCAATATATCATACTCTCTCCAAAATCAAAAGAGTTCTTGTTGAAGTAGAGCATCAGTTGCAGGGCCTGACAGTCAATGGGCTGACTTGAAGAGGAAGCTCTTTGTAACAACCCACTAGAACAGTCCATGTAAAAACCAAGCTAAACATACCCTTGAATTTTGTGAGAAAGAGAGTCTAACGAAACACAGCGAATTAAACCATATTTTTATGAGGATTTTTCTTCCCTCCCTTTTGGCAGGAGGAAGAAAACTGCAGTCCAGAGTTACACAGCTTAGTACAGCACCCTAAATGCGAAGTTACACCACCTGCCTTCAAAACTGCAAACTGGTTTGGCCGAGCACAATCTTACTCTTGAGCGCTGCTCATGAGCTGCCATTCATATAAATGAAAAAGGCCGAGAAGTGGGTGTAATATTCAAGCAGCATGTGCTGCACGTACACAGCAGTGAAAGGGAACTCTAATTCTTAGCAGACTACAAGAACTATTCACATCTATAAAAATCCAAACTTGAGAAAAATGGAAGCGACACGTAAAGCAAATATTTGCTTAATATTTATTTCTAGTTTCTAATTACAACTGATTTTTGCACTTCTACTTTACTTGGACTTCCCTTTCCAAGAGAGAAGGGAAAAAAGGAAGCACATAATTTATGTGTCTATTAAGTGTGGAGAAAGAGTGCAAGAGGCACAGCTGGCATCCACACAATTCCCAAAGTCAGAGACATGCCAAATAGCAAAGCGTTGCATCGTGGTTTCTACACAACCTCACAGAGGCCTTCTTTTAGTGAGCTATGCTGCATCTCATTTATGCATCTTTTAAACCCAGATTCCCAAACAAGCCTGGGTTCAAGCAAGCATTAATCAAGTTAAAACTTCATAGTTTTTTGAGATCTTGGTTTTGCCTTTACAGACCCTAAAATTAGTTGTGTTACTGCTATATTTTTCTAAGAAAGGAGGTAGCAAGAGTATTAAAAACTTGTGAAGATTTTAAGGCTCTTTTATTTCTTTAAGGTTACAGCAATCAATTCTTTTTTGTTTAAGAAACTTTTTGAGGAGTTCCAAAAAAGATGAGCGAGTGGAATAAACCAGCATTTTCCATGGAAAATGTAATTAGGTTGTCACTGATCTGAACAGTGTCAAAATTTCATGACTAACCTTATGAAAGTGCCTTCTTAATTGCTACAAAAAAGGGAGAGATGTAGCTTATTTTTATACAAGGGTGATTTTCAGCAGTTCATTGCTGAAGGTCTGGACAAGCACACTGTCACTGCACATGGCTCGTAGCTTTCAGTAAATAAATTCGTGGGGGGGGTGCAACCAAAAATTTTATGGCAGTTCTATGGCAAACAACATCAGAGTTAACTTGCAGGACTAGTCAAATTGCTGGGAGAGAGATGGAAACTAGGCTGGGAAATCATCATAGAGATCTGAAGCACTCACAGATAATAAGGTGGGTGTGATACCATCTACCATGTGTGTAAGCACCAGAGAATGAAAGCTACACACCAGTTGAGAAAACAAGGAAAGCAGCAGTTGAAGCTATTTAAACTAAAAATGGACCCTGTAGGAACAGGCCATGTGGTAGTTTGAAACTTCTCAACTGTAACAGGCAAAAGATAGAATAAAAAGTAGAAAAAACCTGCTAAATTCATAAAATTTGTAATTTTTAAAACAACTCAAAATCAAGAGTGCAACCTAAAGCTATTAACATTGAGCCCTGAGGTTAATGCAGTAACAACTGTTCAGATTAGGAAGACAACTACTGCAATGTTCCAAGAACTAGCATTTTTTCTCATAACAAAAAATTCTGGCTTTGGTTCACCTACACATTACAGGAGGACTCCAAAACACTGACATGACTACGCTGATTCTGTATGAACATCCAGTCCTTCTATTTCTATAAAAATACATATAAAATACATATCAAAAGTATCCCACACGTACATAAAGCAACCACATGAACAGACAAGTACTGAAAAGGTTTGTCCAGTTTCGTGTGAACACCATGACCACAGAACTATAAAATAGTTTGGGCTAGAAAGGACCTTAAGATCATCCAGTTCCAACCCCCTGCTATGGCCAGGGATACCTCACACTAAACCATGTCACCCAAGGCTCTGTCCGACCTGGCCTTGAACACTGCCAGGGACGGGGAATCCGTGAAGATGGATTCATTTAATGTCTACTGTAACTATCTTGTTACTGTCACCAAAAGTTGTGTTGCAGCTGCTTACCAGTCTATAGCCTAAAAACCCAAAAAAAACCAACCCCCCAAAAAACCACTAGACAACCAGCAAGATGTAGGATTATATTCTTTATTAAGTTTGAAAACCTGTACATTTTCATTGTGGAATTTAAATATTTTTTTCTTTCTTTCGACATTAAGGTACCATCCCTGTTAGAAGATTCTGTAGGTGGCAGGTGATTACGACTTTAGAGACACACTGGATTATTAACCTAAGAATCAAGATGAGATGTGAGGTTTTATTCTGTTCTCTCCCCTCCACCCCAGTCCGCCTTGATAAGGATTCAACAGCTCTACCACTTTAATTAAAACAGGGAGAACTACTAATGCACATCTGACTCATTCAACAAAACCTACAGCAAAACAGAGAAGATACCAGACCAGAAATTCTATTTAAAAGATACAAAAAAGCTGGATGAGACTACCAAAAACATTTTGGAGAGTAGGAGGGGAACAGTCCAGAACACCTTCATAACTTCTGTGTACGTTTCAAAAATAAGGTACAAGTTTATTTCTTCCTTATTCTGTACATGTGCAAATTAATAACAATTAGGGAGAAAAGTTCTGGCCTTCTGCTTAGCATCTGAAATGACTTCACCTTCCTATTCACTATTCCAAAATGATCTTCACAATAAAGGACTATTACAGAATTATTTTCTAGAAAAGGAAAATGGAGTATCTGATTTTTACTATATACTACTGATCACTTCCTTATCTACAGACCTGAGACTTTATTCAGTGATAAACATTGACCAAGTTCTTTAAAAACTACTTATGACATTGCAACACTCATTACTGGTATGTGTGGTTTAACCAGAGTTCTGCACAGCTGTTGTTCTACCTGTAGAGAAATAATAATCAACAATTGCATATTTTTATCTTCAAAAGAAGTATTTTTCTTCCCTGAAGAATTCAAAAACTATTACTGTGAAGTATGGTCTGTTAACACTCAGTAAGGGAAAGTCTAGATTTACATGGGCTATTTTCACATTATAACTTAATCTTCTCAAAAATAAAACTTATTTTCACAATCAATACCTGGAGTTACTTTTGAGTTCTGCTAGCAGAAGAACAGCCACACTGAGTCAGATCAAAATTCCACCTAATCCATCATCCTATTTCGGACAGTGTCTTAAAGTGGACATCTTGGGAAGAGTACCCCAATGATCAAAAATGTGACAACATTGACCCAGTCTGCAACAATTTGCCATAGGGACTTCTTGGGCCACAAATGGGATCTCCATATTTTACAGTCTTTGGTGAAGTCTTTTTCCATGAACTTCATCACCTCTTGAACTGATGGAAATCTAACATCCTGTGGCAAGGACTTCCACACACTTAACTGCCCACATTTGAAGAATAATTTCCTTTTGTGTGTTCAGAAACTGCCTGCAAGCTTACTGATAATACAGGAAGAAACAGTGAATTCTTACTTACTCTTTTTCATATCACTCACAGTTTTACAAATTCCATGTCACTTCTCTCTATCATTTATTATATTCTTTCTGACATGGCAAGCAAGCATAGAGTGCCATAGTTAAGCCACAAGACACTGCTTATTTATCCACTGAACACAATTCCTTTCTTGATAGTCCCTAACATCCTATTTACAGTCCTGTTACAGCACCAAGCTGTGACTTTTCTGGATCCAGTACTCCTCCAATATTGATAATAACTGCACTAGATTCCATCTCTACTTGTAAAGGGGTTTTTTTCCATGAGCTATGCTTTATGTTTATTACACTTTCACGAACCTCTTGTAGAATTTCTTGTGATTTCTTTCAGCACTCCCTCCATTTTACTATCCAGAACAAATCAGCACAATCAGTACTAACATTACAACAGCAGGAGGTCACACTCCCTTCTCCATTTTTTTTCACTTGCCTCTAGCTGCACACTCTTCTCCTGCTAAAACCAGGAAAATCATCCCCAAAGTAAACCAAACTGGTTAACGTTTCTGTCTCACAAGTTAAAAGCAGTGCACAGAAGAGCAATACAGCTGTTGCAAGACAGGACATGGAATAAACAGCAGTAGAAGAATATGTACAGTGGAGAGGAATAAATCAGCACCTTCCCTTCCTTACTATTTTTCAGTGGCAGGAACCTAATCTCCCCACTTCTTCCTTTCCTGGGGCTGAGAGTGGATCTGCGGTTCAGTCACATGTACAGTACCAACCTGATAACCCGTTCCCACCATGAGTCAGTCTTGCTCCTCGTGCTCATAGTCACGGGCGTGCAGACCTGCCCTCTCCTTCCCACCAGCTCTACCACTCCTTTATTCACTCCTTTTGGAGGTTGTTCTAGCAAGCTGAAACATAATAGGCAAGCTGCAAACGAGTGCAAATGTGGGGATAAGGTGATGGGCACAAGACTGTGCAGAAGATGGATCAGTTATTTCAATGGTAATGAGCTCCTGGATTTGCCATTATTCAGTATATCTTCTGAGTGATATTTATTAGAATTATCTCCTTATAAACTGCCAGAGAAAAGCTTCACAATTAACTTAGGCTGATCCAAGCTGATGCTTTCAGTGAGAGGGGCTGCTTATTTCCAGGCATTTCTTCTGCCTGCATTTGTGCTTATGCTGCTATGCTACATAGCTCCCTAACCCAGATGAAAACCTCCTCCCATGTTCTGTGGCAATTTTCAGGCTGATCAAACCTTGATCCAACTGACTGCATCAAAAGCATCAGTGCCAACACTAGAGAAGAACAGAAACAGCAAGTGCTGGTGATAAGGTAAGACTTTAAATGAGAGCTTAAGCCACCTGCAGAACTGTGTTCTTGATGTGTGTTTTTGGTATGAAGTATCTTCTCCGAGAATTTTTACACAGAATCTTAAAAACTCTGCAGTAACACACAGTACAAATGGCTTAAAGGATAAATACACATGGTTCATTATGGACTTCTCATCAAGAACAAAAGCTTGAGGTTACAATAAGCCTGGGTGACTCACCCCATCATTTCTCCTGTAATGATACTGAAACATTTACATTCATGAATCTTCTTATACTATCAGTATGTACGGTACAGATCTCCTTGTATTGAAAAACATAGCATCCTATGTGGGTTTCAGCATCATCTTAACTAAGCCTTACTGACCTGATTAATATTACATTCTGTATTATAAATTCTAATAAAGAAGAAACAAAGCATTTTTAATGGCTATTGACTTTAATAATGTAGTGAATCTATAAATGAGTGAAATTTTTATAAAGATGGGAATGATCTCTATTTTGAGCTGAGATAATTTTGCCAGAGGTAGAAAGCTCTTATGTTTTACTGTATTAACAGGATTCCTTTGCCAGGTGTTGTCTGTCTTCTCAGAATGAAACTGAATCGTGTAATATTTTTAGTCACTGATATTTGAACTATGATTTCTCAGGTCCCTCCTGTTCCAGAAGAGAGCAAATGGCATCAGCCTTCCTAAGTCACCTTGTCAAAGGCTCGGTGAATTGTAAATGTTCTTTCCGACCTCCAAACAGGACTATCAACAAGGTAGCCCTCCTGCAGTGACTAAAGCCATTTCTTTCTAGCATGATCTAGCTACGTATTGTTGTAACTTTAAAGCCTGACCACCTTTTCTGCAATGAAAACATAACAGGTTTTGGGCACAGTGAACTTCAAACAGTTGTTATGGTCGATAATGGGTGCTTTCATGTCTTAAATGAGTCTTTGATGGCATTTACCATCTCTAGCTCCTGGCTGATATACTCGGATCACTGAGATGAGCAAACACACACATAGAAGAACCTTCTAAGATTTGGTTTTGGGGTAGGTTTCCCCTTTTCAACTCAGAAAGCTTTTCTTAAAATGTTACTGTTGAACTAGGGTTAGTATTTAAAATAATTTTCTGCTCCAAGACCGCTCTAAAAAACCTACAGTATTGATTACAGATGGGAATACCTTTTCTCATTCTACAAGTAACTCTATTGCCATGCATGGTATCCTAAGGAGGATGTTATACTGTGAACACATCATTACTTGACATAAATTTTAACAAGATGGCCAATGGCTTGCTTTAGCAATAGTTTCAGTTTTAGACATACAGAGTCAATTCACTACAGAAGGTGTGCTGTAGGTGCAACCTTCATAGGTGAAAATGCTATGCTAGTAACCCATCTACAGCCAAACTAAACTAATAATTGAAACCTCACTTCCACAGCCAAAATGGGACCACACACATTAGCATGAGCCTTCTTCCTCCCTCCCTTTCAAGAATGAAGTCCCTGCTTTAGAGGATTGTAATTATTGTGTCCCAAATATGTCATATGTCCCCGGACAGTGAAGGCAGTGCTGCACCTTACACAGTTTTCTTTAAATATCAATGCCTGTATTATCAAAACTTTGTCAAACAGAACCAGAATGCTTAGAAGGCCTAACCAGAGCCACTGCTGCTAGTAAGAGCTCCTGAGACAAGAAATTACATGCCTTCTACCATACAGATTAATTGCTGATGATGGTCTTTGAAATCGAAGAAAGATGTCATGTCCGTTACGCTCCTAACAGACACCCAGAATTCAGAAAAAAGGAAAAAAAAAAAAACCAAAAAAACCCCAACTACCCAAAACTCTCAGTTTTCACCCCCCAAACTGGAAGGAATTGGGTGATAAGGCTCTACAAGAGCAAATGAGCCTGGGCTTTTTAAGTGAGCTATTCTTCCATGTAGGCCTTCAAGTAGAGGCTTTGTAATTTCTGAGTGGGAATCCTATACCAAAGAATAGTTGATGATTTTTCTTACTATTGTTTCATTTTAATGTACATTAAATACCCAAGCAGTATGTTAGTCTGAAAATCTCACTATCTAATTGTTAAGGTGGAAAAAATGTTTACCTACGTAGCACGTAGACATTAGAAGGATTGCTACATTACTCCATTACGTTGAATCATGCATAAACTATTAGGTATTTGATTACTAAATACACTGAAAGACATTCCATATTCTTACTGTAGAAAACAAACACGCATTCATCTAGATCAAAATATTCTTCTTTTGTCAGAATTTCTGTTAAATCCTAAAATTTGAATTGCAATATTTTCTCCTAGCTAATGCTTCAATGTTTGCCAACTGCAGTCACAATAGCGGGGACCGCAATAAATAAGTCCACAACACTCTGAAGTGTTAAGGCTGACTTACAACAACCCAAAAGAATCCTAGATGAAGTTTTAAAACCCTAGAGCTCAAGGCTGGGTTGGATGGGGCTTTGAGAAACCTGTTCCAGTTGGAATGTGTCCCTGCCCATGGCAGGGGGGTTGGAACTAGCCTTCCAGTATTTGAAGGGGGCCTACAAGGATGCTGAAGAGGGACTCTTCATTAGGGACTGTACTGATAGGACAAGGGATAAAGGGTTTAAACTTAAACAGGGGAAGTTCAGTTTAGATACAAGGAAGAAGTTCTTCACAGTGAGGGTGGTGAGGCACTGGAACAGGTTGCCCAAAGAAGTGGTAAATGCTCCATCCCTGCAAGTGTTCAAGGCCAGCTTGGACAGAGCCTTGGCAACATGGTCTAGTGTGAGGCATCTAGATGATCTTACGGTCCTTTCCAACCCAAACCATTCTATGAATCTAAACATTGTTATGGTAGGAAAAATCCCACCCACTTTGATAGCTCGTGGTTATGTGCAATCACTGTCCCAACTCACACACAGGCCTTGGCACCTAACTGCTGCCCCAGTGAACTCAGCTCACTAAGGTGTAAAACGGGAGTGCAGAAGGGAGAGGAGACTGGCCCAAATGAAAAAGCTGTGGCAGGACCACTCATTTTAGTTGCAAATCTGTTAGACTAAGGTCAGCCCTTCTCACAGAACCATACACAAGAGGTATTTATCCCTTGTTTTTTGGAGAGCATAAGAAATATGCGTAAGCTTGTCATGTCTCCAGTACTAAAATCCTGTTACGGAATTTGCCAACTGGAAATCTAGGAAATACCCACCCAGAAGACAGCTGAGACAGTGTAAAATATCACTAGCTCTCCAGATACTTGTTTCTGCACCAGAAGTCAGCTTTCCTGTAGGAAAGTAAACAGAAAAGGGAACTAATACTATACCCAGAATTAATCCATCTTTAATCCAGGTATTACCAGAGACTTGTTAGACTCCCTAACAAGCATGCATAGACCAAGCAGTCCTCACACTCACCCGCTGAGCTCCTCACGTGCTTGCAGACACACACAGTGAGCACCTTCTAAAAGCTTGACAACAACCGCTATTTCCCACTGTAACATCAAAAATGCCAAGAGAGCACAAGGTACATCAAAAAGTAAAATCAAAGTATGTTAAAAGCAGTAAAGAATCATCACAACAACGTCTTAGTTTCTTCACTGACCCGTTACCTCAGACTTGACATGGAGAAAAAAAAATGGCACTGCTTGTGAGAATGAACAAATTAGCCTCCAAGTTAAAGCAGTACAAACACAACAGCGTTTGAGAATCACACACAGGCCTTTTGCTCTGACTGTTATAGGCTGGCATCATTTCAGACACAGCACAATCAGATCCTGAGGGAGAGTAATGGCTTCTGGTGCTCTGCCTAAAAACCCTAAGGGCAATTCAAATACAGTTATTGATGAGTCCAGGAGGGAGACAGATCAAGCTTTCCTCAGGCAAGGATGTTATAAGCATCAACCTAGGTAAAAGCTAAGAACAGGAGTACAAGATGAAGACAGGTACTTACAAGCAATGTGGGTGTGAATTAATACAGCTCACTGAAATTAAGTTATACCAGCCTCAGTCAGTAACTGTTTCCTTTAGCTAATGCTTCAGTGTTTGCAAACTGCAGGTATAACAACAGTGGGGATTAGGATAAAAAAAGACAACAAAACAATGCTGAGACTGTTCAGACTGACTTAAAGTGCAATAGAAGCCGGGTGACCTTTTAAGTTCAGCATCTTTTGTTAAAAAAAGGCAAGAAATACTCAACTAAGTCAAGTAGGTAACAGATTTTTAACGATGTATTGCATTTACATGCATGTATACTTATGCATCACAGGAAATCATTCAACATCATTTCTCAAAAATTTCTCAATACCAAAAAATGAGGGGAAAAAAATTCCTTCTCTTCAGAGTGTATAGATATGATGTCTTTCCATCAGTCATCTCTGTTTGGAAGAAACACATACACACATCTTTAAGAATCATAGTCTTTAAGAAAAATCAAAACATTTGACAGAAACTTTTCAATGGACAAATCATAATCGTACAATCAAAAAGATGTGAGCATCTCCTGTGAGTAAAACAGTTCCCTTTTGTGCTTATATCATTAATGAACTTAAGTACATCAGAACACCACCATCATCTTAATTACGTTTACAGATTCAAGTTCAACATGAGCTTGGACTGTTCTGAAATATGCTGATACAACAAAGTGCAAAGGACTAAAACTATTTTGCTCTTTAAAAAAACAAGACAAAAAAGGAACCCTAAGCAATGCACAGTATGAATTAAGCAAAACACTGCATGTTCAACAGATTATGGAAAAATTAAACTAGTCTGGCATGGTAATGAGCAATATCTAGACATGTTTGCCAAACTTGACTAGCATGAAGCCCATAAAACCAAGAAAAAAAGATACTGACAAAGGATATATTTATTACAATATTGGAGATATTACTGTCTCCTCCTATATGTCATAACATTTGTTACCCCTTAAGTAGTGCATTTCATGATTTCTAGTAACTGCCTCTTCTCCCAAGATTTGCATTTTGCAGTCAAATCAACATACAAAATAAAAGCTGACTTACAGACTCTCAAGTTTTCACCTTCCCATCCAGCTGGTGATTCACTCCCAACAAAGCACCTCCACTGACACTTTGTCAACATCCCCCACACCTCTACACAACAGCAATTTCAATCCTCCAATCTGGCAAAAGGAAGCCAGTCTGCATTCCATTGAAGTTCTAGCAATTTCTATTCCATGCAATGAAATAACCTTGTAATGAAAGCAGACCTTTGTATTACCATGAAATTATAAGACTGAATGCAAGCAACAGCAATAAACATGGAACAAAAAAAAATAAAACTTTAAGACTTTCAATTTTCACTTACATTTTAAATAAAAAAACTTTGATTTCCAACTCAGGAAGACTTGATGAAAAAAGGACTAGATTACTCGGAAGGAGAGGGAGAGACAGCAATACCTTCCCTTCTCTAATCAATTAAAGCACCACAATCCATTTATAGATGGCTTTATAAAACACCTTAGCACAAAGAAAAAAAAAAAACCAGAACAGAATCTTTAGTTTATCGTCTCAACACTATTTATAAACAACACAAAATTTACTGCAGTCGAATGAAGAAATACCTTTCCTAATCCCCAAAGCAGTCTGTGACTGAACTCTGCAGACTGAGTATGAAAATCCTGTCAATATCTTAGTTTCTAAGAATTTTGTGTAATCCCACTTCCAAAAAAAAAATAAAAATAAAAATCACTTTTACTTAGCAAGTATTATTTTCTTTCTTGAGTGCCTCCTAATTCTTCAGTATGTAGGTCATACAGCAGGCTACCAGCACTACTTGAGAGGGTACAACAGGAGCTGCTGTACTGTAGCCTGTGATCCTCCTATCTCATCAAGGCAATAAACAGATCAACACGGGGCCACAAAATACATGCAGGTGAGGCTAAAATGAAGGAGACAGCACATGAAGGTTGACAGCACTGAATGTTTGCAGTACACACAATATAAACCACCATTTGTATAAAAATGGCTGTAGCCCACTCATTATTGTAATGTGCCTATCCCAACAAAAATGCAGTGCAATGTGTTTTACAAGTAAATACTCGTTACCCAGAATCCGTGCTGACAGGTAACTGCATTACACCCAGAACTAGTTTTTACCCATCTCTATTTACATTAGAAGTTCTCATTTCATTTGAAGGTAGGGCACTTTAAATGTTAATTCCATATCCTTTCTTTTTAAAAAAAGTTTCATTGCCAAACTCGTATCAGTGAGCTACTCGGTGAGCTAGGTGTTCCATTCTTGCTGTAATTTGGAGTATCTGCAGTTTGCATTCTATTACTTAGAATGGGCTGGTACCAACTTAAAAGACTCAAGTCACAAATAAAAATAACTTCATAGGTGTTTAACTATGAAGAAATTGTTAGTGTTTGCCCAGTTGTTACCTTACAGCAGCTTCCACAGAAACCAGAATGATGGGTTTGTTACTAGTAAATAAAGATGAGATTGCCCCCAAAAAGGGAGTTTCTGTCTTACCTGGCGCATGATAAGTACATTAGTCATATGTGCTGAAGGAGTTACCACATCATTAACAGAATTCAGTAAAAAGCTTTCTCCATCACAATTAAGGCTATGAAGTTATCATAAATAAATAAGTGAGCAACCTCCCTCACAACGCAAATCTTATTTTGGAATCCACTGAATGTCTACTAGGTGCAGAGCATCAAAAATCAAAGTGCAAGAACAGTTCAGTATATGCTTCTGAAATAGCCAGGACAGATGATGTACAACAATTAAATACATCCCTTACTGATTATTTTTGTCCTAAGTCCACTGTAAAGTATCTGCCTACAGACCTGAGACCCAGTACCTTTCCTAGATGCAAACCAGCTAAACACCAAATACCAAAGTGAATTCTGGAAACAGCTAGAGGAAAAAGCATTAGTGTTGTAAAGCTTGTGAAGCCCCAGTTACTCCAGAAGGGGAAACAAAAGCCACAGACATAGAACTGGACCAGACAGATGTTGTTTAGACAGGGCTTTTTTGGGTTTTTTTACAGGGTTTAACTTCATGGCTAATTCACAAGAATAAGCAGAACAGTATCAAAGAAAAGCTACATATTCTCACTTGAATTTACTTGACTACTGGAAAAGGTGCTTTCGACAGAAAAAGATGGCAAACTAAAAAAGCAGCTAGTCTTAGGATTCCAGTTTAAATATAGAGGTCAGAAAAACAAATTCCTGATGTAAGAAGGCTTTATTTAAAACAAAAAGGAAAAAAGTCATAGCTTTGAAAAACTCTAGTATGTGTCTTTCCTGTTAAGAGTTTTAGCTGAGTTTCAGAAAGCAAGCTTTGCCCGAATACTCTGCTTCCACAGTCACGGAACAGTGGAGGATGGAAGGTACCTCCGGAGGCCACCCAGCCCCACCTGACTGCTCAAAGCATGGTCATCTCAAGCAGGTTGCTCAGGCTCACGGCCCATTTGGTTTTGAGTATCTTGAAAGATGGCGATTCCACAACCCCTCTGGGCAACCTGTGCAAAGTGTTCAACTATCCTCACAATGAAATGGTTTTCTTAAATCTGAGTGGAGTTTACTGTATTTCAGTTTGTGCCTTCTGCCCCTCCTCCGGTTGCTGGCCATCACTGAGAAGTCAGTCTCCTTTACCCCCACCCATCAGGTATGTATTTACGCACATGGGTAAGATCCCAAAGAACCTTCTCTTCTCCAGGCTGAACAATCCCGACTCTCCCAACCTTTCTTTGTATGATAGGGGCACCATCTTTGTGGCCCTTAAGTGGACCCGCTCTGGCACATCCCTCTGGAGCTCTTTCATACCGGGGAGCTCCAGTGTCTCAACAGGGCTGAGCAGAAGGGAAGGGTCACCTCCCTGGACTTGCTAGCAACGCTTTGGCTCAAGCATTGCTGGCTCATGCTGGATGTGCTGTCTACCAGGTCCCTTCCTCCTGGCTGGCTGGCCCCAGCGTGCGCTGGTGCATGGGGTTACTCCTGCCCAGGTGCAGGACTTGGCATTTCCATGTGTTGGGCTTCAGGAAGTTCGAAGTTTTCTCCAGCCTGATGAGGTTCCTCTGAATAGCAGCCACAACCCTCTTGTGCATTAATCACTCCTGCTGGTTTTGCATCATGTGCAAACTTGCTGAGGGTGCACTCTGTCCCATCAGCTAGGTCATTAACAAAGATATTTAACAGTACTGGCTCCAGTAAATGATGACTTCAAGAGTACAACACTAGTGACTGACCACAGCCCTTTAAGCCAAACAGGTCAGCCAGATTTCAAACCATTTCACTGTCTACTTACCTAGCCCAGGCTTTCACAGTTTGATAATTAAGTGCCAAAAGTCTTGCTAAAGTCAAGATAAGCAACAGACACTGCTACTGTTTAATCCATGTTAAATATATCTTAAGCCTCTAATATTTTTTCCTTCACTATACACTTGGACCATTTTTTTGCAGATCACATCAAATCCCATTATTTCTCGTGAACTCTAACCATTACAAGCTGATACCTAAATTATTATAAAAATTTCATATATACATATACCCGTAGTAGCAAGTGAAGTTCCACTATACTTTCATGTCTCTTTCACTTCACATAATCTGTATGTCTTACAATTAAACTTTAAAATGAATTTTCCAATAACCACCACAAAATCAAAGGCAATGGATAACAAAGCAAACAGATGACAGAGGACTGTGAGCAGATGAACATGAACACCTGAACACAGAGACAACAAGAATGAGGACTGACCAGGGGGTGGGGGAGGAGAGGAAATAAGGGGTATGGAAAGGGAGGGTAAAGGGAAAGCTCTGGGATAAACCTCCTGTTGTATTTGCATATAAAACTCCACTGCAATTCAATCTCTTTACTTTCTGCATTACTGCATTACTTTCTGCAGACAACAGCATGCATATGAACTGCTAGTTGCAGACAAAACAACAAGGTCTTAGAAGAAGCTCAGAGAGCCGGGAAGTCGCAAGTCTCAGAAGCTTTCAGGAGTTAAAGACAACATGTATGTGAGCTCCAGCTGACTCACATAAGCCTAGACCAGTGGAGCAGGGTGATGAAGCATCATGCAATAACCTAGTCAGGCTTTCTAGAGAAGAAAGGCAGTAATTTAGAAGGGGAAAAAAACCCCAAACATACAGGATGGACTAAATCTAAACACTCTTGTTCTAGAGAAAACGGGCGAAGACCTGGCAGGAGCTTGGGAAGACTGATCCTAAAGCAGCTCACACCTGTCCAGGAGAAATTCCTGACCAGAGCTATTTGCAGTAAAGGGCAGGACTCTTCAGATGCCATGCGACGTGACCTGGGAGCAAACTGTATAGAGTCCAGAGAGTGAATAAAGGTATTCTAGCATGTACAAAGATTTCTTTTGAAAGTTGTATTTTAGATACAGCATTGTTATCCTTCAAAAAAATCCTGTCTGTGATCAAGCTGCTCTCTAAAGAACTCTGTACTTGGCTTCAGTCAAGGGTGATGTTTGGGCTGAAAACGCTCCTTTTAGTCTATGTAAAAAAAAAAAGGAACATTGGGTCTTCTACACAACAGCTGTAATAAACGGGAAAGAAAAACACTGTCCAACACACACATCAAACCCAGTCAAATTGTAAAGTGTGTCAAGAGTTAAGAACATTATAAATAACAATCACAAAATTAAAGGATTTGGGGGAAGATGTTGCAGTTGTATGCGCCTCTGTTTTAAGGAGAAAACCCCCCCAGCAAAAATGCTGTGTGATCTCAGGAGAGATGGGGGGGGGGGGGGGGGGGGGTCCGGGGCGCGGGT
>NW_009925047.1:89262-100814 GCF_000696875.1 Nestor notabilis
GGGTTTTTTTAATACAGTACTTGCTAGACAGGCAGAATTGAAAACATCAGCAAAATAGCTGCTTGTTGCACTTGGTTTCTACTCTGCTCAAGCAAACAGAGCTCTGTTTACATGCTCTGTAAATAAACAGGACTACACATACACACAAAAAATCTCACAACCCTCAAATCACATAAGCTACTTCTCTCCCTGAGAGAAGCAACTTGGCAAAGCCTCAAGTATTAGCTAGCTCTTGGGCTCTTATCTTAGAAATAATACATGCCAGGTTTTCTGAATACAGATGTCAGATAGCCAAGTATCAGCTGATAAACTCTGTGGGTCTATGGGTTTTGCCCGCTTAGCTACCATGCAAAGGAATTGAGCAATATCTTGATGCTTGCAGGTCAAATTAATGACTGGCCTCCTTGTCCACCCTGGAGACATTACTCCCCTTCTGAACAAGGATGTATGATTACTTTTTGCCTTTTTAAAACTGGCCCAATAAATACTTTTTCATTGCTATTACCAGACAGCTATTTTCTGGACCAGAACACAGAAGCAGGATGTCTTCATGTTCCAGAACTATTATTATGCATCCCTGCACTATCTACCGCAAATGGGTTTTGCAAGCACAGAATAAAGTTCAGCAAAGCAGCACTACTTGCTTATGGTCATTGCTGAGCTCTGCCTCCATTTCACCTCCAGCAGGTCTACATCCAAAGCAGAGAATGTATTTAACACGTTGTAAGGAGATACCTCACTTTTCCTTTCCAGAATACAGGTCCATAAACTGAATAGGAGTTAAGCAGCAGACAAAACTTTGCAATGTTAAATTTCCATGAGACTGTGAAGTAGTAGCAAAGGAATTGCGCATCCTCAGGTGATGTCAATCTTTTGGTTGCCCATGTCAGACCTAGATCCAGTTTTGGCAGGTGCTATGAGGCCCCTGGGAGACCAGTGTCAGGTTATCTGATTAAAGGCTAATCATAACAGAGACAGACCCAGCAAGATCAGTGGAAAATAGGTGGAGAAACTCTTAACAACCTGATCAGTGAAAATGGAGCACCTGAATCAGCTATTCCCAAGATCATCAATTAGACCATATTCTCCCAGTGTGAAACCACCAAGAGAAGTACAGGAGAAAACTCTCTCCCCAGAAATACCTTGAAAACTAAAGTTTACTGCCTTAAGGAGTACAGGACTTATTATAGGATGCAGGAAGGAAGAACATTTAGGATTATATAAACTTTATCATGGGATTGTGAGAATATGTAAGACATTATGACATGTTTAAGGAAAAGCACTAGAGGTGGAGAGAGAGGGATAAAGGTAGATAAAGGAGAAACAAATATGGGAAAACAGCAGGAAAAAAAGGACAAACAGGGCAGGTCCAGTGCAAATGGGTACTTTCTATTCTGAGTGTGTGTATGAACTCAAGCCAACTTCAAGCCAGACTGGTCAGCAAGTAGGTAAGAGGTCTAAGTAACAGCAACTGGAGTGAGAACACAGGCCTCCGGGGCTCATGGGTCTAGATGCCAACAACAGGGGAGGAAAACAAACAGGTCAAGGCTTCAGCAACTGCATGGACCATTCAGAACCAAGCGGACCCATATAGCATGTGAGTGAGTTCCTGTGAAAATTCCACTAGTGAACATCCATCCATCCTGAGGAGCTGGAAAGGAGGAAAAGGACTGGTCCTTCCATGCAGCTCTTGAGTGCTCTGTGCGTGTTTATGTGGTGCCACTAAAAGCACTGGTTTGAGTCTCTGTTGATCCATGTGGCCAGCTGCTGCATGAGAGCATGTGCACACACACACACCCTTATTGGGAATAAGCCTCATTGCTGGCTGGCCCTGGGGACACACAACCACAGCAGCCTTGTGCTTTCCTATTTAGCTGGGACAGGAGACATGCCCCTGGGACCCAAGGCCCCCACATTTGGCTACCTCTAACAACTGGCATGGCTAAAAGGGCATACACCTTTAGCAAGTTTCTTAGCAAAGCTATCACTAACACTTGGAAGGTGAAGTGTATAAACCTGTCTTAGATTTGAGTTTGGGGTACTCTGTACCTGCCTAAGCTGTCCTGGCATCTACTGGAACACACTCCACACAGTTTTGTTAAGGCATTTGGTAAACTGCTGAGTATTTAAATGATAGTAAAATGACAAAAATGTACTAGCATTCTTGGGCACCATTCTACTTCAATTGGATGTCCTCTGGTGCTTTTAATAGCCCTTGAAATTGCTATGTGCTAAACATGGCTGAAAGGAATCTTAACTGGATCTTTCCTATGTGCTTTCTTTTCAAGACAGGAATCAACTGTACACCATTACAACAGAAGAGTAACACAAGGCAAAAATACAGACAAAACAATGTAGGTATTTAATATGTTCCTGTAATTTGATTTACAAGTTTGCCTTCAGGAAACTTGTAAACAGATTTCCATAAAGAGCAACAGTACCTTTGACTACTAGTGGTCTGCAAAAGAATTCCTGCACTCTCCGGCAGCACACTACAGCCACGGTGCCCAAGGAAGAGGGTCTGTGCTAATTCATCATCTCCGTAATGCACCCACACACAGGTATCAAGAGTACCTGTGAGAAAGGTACTTCTCACAGTCTTCACAAAAAGAAGACTTTTTCCTTGATCACCAGTAATTTCAAAGTTCTGCATTCTTTCACTTCTGTTGTGAAACATAAGTATTCTGAGGAAGGATCTATCTTTTTTTATTTAGCTGTCTAGACTAACACTCTGAAACATTAATTACCTGGGAAGAAGCCAAGTGAGACTTCAAACTAAGTACATAAAGACTGTTTGTACTCTTACTCATATTGTATTAGAAATGAAATGTTTTAACTGACAAAAAAGTACTTCTGAATCACTGTGGTTGATCATCTTTTCTGTATCTCTTAGGGAGGTCTTGGTCCAAAGTTGTATTACAGTCTTCTTGGAAGCAGACACTTCTCGTAGCTGTGACACCAAGCAGCAGTGGAAATTCCTGATTCTTCTCACATATGCAACAGGAGCCATCGGAAAGGCTTTACACTGTCATACTGGGAATGACAAAGCACCAAGCTGAGGAAACCACCACACATGGTCTCCTATGAGTAAGGTAATCCTTTTATAGAGGGAGAACTAACTTCAAACATCTTCCATTCCAGTTCATGGCATGGAATAAACAGAGGTTGATACGTCTGTTCGGTATGTGGGCATGGCAGGAACTGAACGCTTCTGTGGGCAGTGGCCACAGCAGCTCTAGATGACAGACAATGAGAATCTGCAGGTCCTGATGCTGGACACAGAATAACAGAACAGCTGTCCACTGAAACCAATAGGAATTTCAGACTCCTTTTCCACCTCCACAGAAAAAATCACTGCTGGATATTCCGATACAGTAGTCACAAAAGAAAGTAACATCATCTCTTTACAGTAGTATTAATGACAAAACCAATTTTACTGGTTCTGCCAGAACTACTGCTAATATTCAAGCTTTGACAAGACAAGCACATAGCGTAAGAAGAGTTTCTGCACTAATACAGCTTTATTTGGCCCCAGAAAAGATATACACAGCCCTATTCCCATGCACATTAGTACCAAGCAACAGAAGTGAGGACACTGTTGCTTGGTACTGAACAGAGTACCAAGCAACTGAACATCCCAGTATATTTGGGGCATAGGAAGTTGCTTCATGAAAACAAAGCACTAAAATCTTTCGTGTTATTCCAATGACATTCTTCCAAATAAGAAGTAGCTTTAAGGAATTATTCTCCTTACACAGAATTACACTGCTCCAGATTTTGGAAAAATAGTCTTCAAGATTAACCAACACAACATTAAAATATAGATGTTTCACAATCTTTCAAAAGAAGGAAATACTATCTTTCACTAAATGAGGGTATCACCAACTTACAGGTGTTTGTTGTTTTAGCAGACAAGATAAATCCCACTCTACTCCACTCTTGTGAGAACTCACCTGCAGTACTGCAACCAGCTCTGAGGCCCACAAGACAAGAAGGACATGGACCTGCTCGAGCAAGTCCAGAGGAGGCCATGAAGATCATCAGAGGGGCTGAAGCACCTCTCCTGTGGAGACAAGCTGAGACACCTGGGGTTGTTCAGCCTAAAGAGAAGGCTCCAGGAGACATTCTGGAAGACATTAGAACAGCCTTCCAGTACCTAAAGGGGCCTACAAGAAATCTGGAGAGGGACTTTTTACAAGGGCTTGTAGTGACAGGACAAGGGGGAATGGCTTTAAACTGAAAGAGGGGAGATTTAGATTAGATATTAGGAAGAAGTTCTTTACTGTGAGGGTGGTTGGCAATGGAACACATTACCCAGAGAAGCTGTGGCTGCCCCATCCCTGGCACTGTTCAAGGCCAGGTTAGACGGGGCTTGGAGCAATCTGGTCTAGTGGAAGGTGTCCCTGCCCATGTTAGAAGGGTTGGAACCAGATGAGCTTTAAGGTCCCTTCCAACCCAAACCATTCTATGATAAAGTTACAATTACCACCACACATTTATCAGTACAGAGAGGTTATTTAAAGTGCCTTCTGAACATCTTATTAAGCACAATGGCCAAAACGTCATATAAACAGAACATCTACATAGGATGTGGTTCTGGTCTTGAATATTGTCCGGTCATGGAAGAGAAGCAACCAACCACAGTCTGACTGGCCTAACGCTGTAATTAGAGGAGGAAAGCTGTGTAAACAAACCTGGCAAAGAACTGACACTCCTTTGTTTGTAGTATATATAACAGGCAGAGCATGGAGTTGCACACATTCGTTTTGCAACTGGAGCTTTAAAGAATAAAGAGAGAGGAAAAAAAGGGAAATAGCAAATCACTGTCCATCTAGTCACAAACAGCAGCATGAGTTTGGTAGGCATCCCAGATGAGACAATGTTCACACTTGTTTTTAAGGCAACAGTGACTGTCTGAACTTTTCTGAAGAGTTTACCCAGGCCTTAGGGGGAGTCTTGATGAAAACAGAGAAGCACCTGGGGCGGATACTGGCTCAGGAGTGTAAAATTCTGGAAAACACAACTAGTAAAAGACCACCTGGTCACAATATCCTTTGAACAGAAAAGGTATCTTGCAATCCAACAGAAAGACTGATCCTCTGAACTGCATGGCAGGATTCACAGCTACTCACAACCTGAGGGATGCCACAGTCTCCTGATAATACGCTTTTAATACACAAAACATGCAACAAAATGAATGCCTTGGCATACATTTGCTTAACCTGTTGCTTAGCATCTCTTGGTAACTACATCAATTGCAGATCAATGAGAATATCGCATCACAGTAAATGTACTGATTTTTATGAACTGCTAAATACTTTATTCTTCATTTGTAAGTATATAATGTGGAGGTGCATAAAACTACTAACTCATTTATCCTGTATCACAGCACAGTGACACAGAAATGCAGTTATCTGGCATGGGTACATACTGTTTCATACAATCTATCAGGTAATGCTCCCTCACCATGTGTCAAGGGGCTTGGAGTGTACATTTTAGTGAAGTCAGGATTAAGACAGTGATTAGGCAAAAAGTTTTAAGTCACAAAAGAGACCGTGTGATACAAAAGGCTTTGCTAGAAATGACCCGCTGCTTTTTGCTGATATTTTACTGTGAAGTGGAACTGAAATACATGTGTACCTCTAATAAAGTATATTGTTAAAGTCATAATTTCCAAGTACTTTACATGCTTTTTTTTTTTAGCCACCAACCGTTCTAATCACTCAATTGCTTCAATTAGTTCCCAGTGAACAGTTCTCATATAGGAAGATCTCGTACAACCTCCCAGCATCTTCAATCTCTCTCTTTCCCAATTTCCCAACAGTAAGTGCCAAACCCCAAGATTTGTGTTTTCAGAAGGTATATTAGAAACCTGCTTGTAATAACTATCTCACAAATAACTGCATTATAAAAGGCTCATAAAGATAAAAAAAGGAAGAAAAGAAAACAAAAAACAAACACATCTAAACTCATGCACAGAAGATCACTGACTAGTAGGGATACTAATGATATACTACACTTGCAATGAAATACCAAGGACATTGATTTTCCTGCATATAGCAGAAATTCCAGATAGACACAGAAATAAAGTCTATCACTGAAAAATAAAATACACTTCAAATTCTAAATCTTTTCAAAGCCTGCTGATGAACTGATATAGGCACTAGCAACTCTAAAACGAGTGCTGTGTCCCCTAAAAATATCACCTCAAGTGAAAAAGATGCTCTGCAAGTGGCTGCTTCTACACAGACTATTTCCTTTTTCTTTTGCCTAGACTAGCACAACAGCACATCGCAGCATTCCTTCTCTCTACATCCCTTTCATAGTTCACTTAAAAGCCCTGCACTCCAAAACAATGAGCCTGTGAAATCTTTAAGATGAAAAATACACAAAATACAGGGTTCAGTTTGGTCCCATTTTAGTAATCTAAAATTAAGTATCTAGTCTAAGAGAGCTACAGAGGCATGCTGTCACCAAGCAGAGTTTGGAGAGTGCCTCCCTGCACAAATAGTTTAGGGCCCACATTAAGATAAGATTATTTCCTTCCTAATTCTAAGATAAAATACAATGAATAGTAGTATTAGCTTGCAATTCTGAAATAAAGGGGGGAAAAAATATACATTCTTCATTGTTACTGGTATCTTATTTTAAACAAAACTGAAAAAATAAAGTTCTCTGACTACTAAAAATAAATTTTGACTGCCCCAAAATGGAAGTGAGGTAATACTTCTTTTACACTTAAAAACGAAAGTAAAGCAGGAAGACAGCTAAAGAAAAGATGGTATTTAAAAAACATGCTTAGAAGTCAGTGGAACTGATGAAATAGTTGCATTACTTAGATAGTATTTATTGTTTCAGTGCTAGTTACATAAATAACAATAGAATTATCTTGTAATACCCTATTATTTAGTAATTATTCCAACACATTTATCTGACATGCAGCAATGTCAGCTCAAACTAAATGTTGTTAACTGAAGGTTCTTCTATTTCTAAACATGTGTCTTATTTCTGTTCTTCATTACAAATGGCACTTCTGCCTTAGGAGAAGGAGTGCATCCACAATTAAATAAACCCAACCCCCCCTTCCTAAACCCAAAAGAATCCTTCAGCATCATAAACTTGTTTCACAGTGCCTCTTACATCAACTAATGTTAATGTCTCTTAGAAAAAGAAGCAGACAGACTCCAGATTTTTTCTTCCTCCTCATTATTTTAGATTTCTTTCTCCTTTAATTTATCCCTGACTGCATTCTTGGCATGACCTGATGAAGAAACTACGTAAAAGCACTAATACATTAATTTGCTCTGCAAAGATAAATCACAGAGAGAGGTATACATAGCCCAAGGCTAAAAAAAAACCCGTAAAACCCAAACAACAAAAAAGCAAACACACAAAAACAACAGTCATCCTTAAACCTTGCACCGCCCCACCCCAAATACTTCTACATATTGAATAACAAACTTTGCTGACCTACTGTCATTTGAAAGTATCTTCCCTTTGCTACTATTTATGAAATCCCTCAAAATCGTGAGAATTGAATTATATACACTCTGGTTATCTACTTTAAGAGTGCTCATGAATGGCTGCTATTCCTTTTAAAAAACACTGAGGCAGAAATTCACTTTAAACTAACAAGGATATGCAGCCTTTGCAGCAAGACGTAAAAAGGCAGGTTGAATATTTCAGACTTCTCAGCCTTGCTAACAACCTTTCCCACTAAATATCCTGTGGTCAAACTGCATTGCTAAGATGACATATACTTAGAATCCAAAATCAGAGCTAAACAAAATACAGAGAGTTCTCTGTACTGAAGTTTTATGAAAAATACATACACAACATAATTGCAGTCTAAAGAGTAGAAAGTGGTCCAGATGGAAGAACTGACTTTTCTCAAAACGAAACACAAACCACAGAGCCCTAAAAAGAGCAAAATAAGAAAATCTGTACAGCTCAAAGGCTTGACTACACTGTGCACGAGAACAGTGTGTAACTCATACAACAGAAATCAAAGTATTTTTGCTTTCTTGCAGGGTTCCTGAAAGACCGTCGTCCTCCATCTGGCTGCTGCTACTTGCTTTCTAATGATATCTGCAAGGCTGGGGAAAGTAACCTCACAAAGCCTCCACTGAAACATGAAGAACATGGGGGAACATGGTAGTTAAATTACTGATTAGTGGATAAAGAAACCAGGTGTGTGTAACACTGTAAGCATGCTGTAGGAAAACATTTCCACACTATACTTAAAGCTTAGACATTCAAACAAACCAATTTAGTGTAACAAGCTCCAGGTTACCTGATCCACTGTAACGTCCATGTACACACACCCATACGCAGTTACCCGGGCTACCTTATCAACAAGGAAGGAGGACTTTGTCACAGGCTGTTAACACATACAGCAGCAACATTAACTACTTAGAAATCTAGGACTTACAGATCCTGCCTGATTGTATCTGCTTAATGAAATATCTCATAACACACAAAACACAGGTATCTTATCCCCTTCATCTGCAACTACAGTTTTTCGAGGAAGAAGGTAAGGGGAAAGGAAGGAAGAATGTCACTACGAGTTAATGTCTCCAGTTTGTATTAATTTACTTTTCAAGGCTGAAATGTCTTTAACATCTCAGAGGATCCCTGACAAAAGGGTTCATCTCATGTTCTTACTAACCTCTCATAAAAGCCTCTTAAAAACAAAACAACCAACTATCCTAAGAGAATGCTGCAAGATTCTAACATGTTGATCTTCCGTAACTGCTAAGCCATCCATTATATTCCAGCTTCCTTCTCAGGTTTTTTTTTCCTCTAGGATAGGATAACATGTTGAACTTGCCAAGTGAGCAGGAAAACCTACAAATGCTGAACTGTCCTGTAAAAACAAAAACCAGCCAAAGAAAGAGGCAAGTAATGAGCTTCTCTATTGCCATTTCATGTTTCTGTAAATGCACAGAGCACCTCCTCTCCCTCCCTCCTGCTATGCAAGCACTGTCTAGCAGTCTCTGCTAGTGTGGAAAACCAGGAACAAGCCATGGACTCTTTCAGATCTTCTATCTGACATTTCCACCCAAAGAACTCAAGCGTCTCAAAAAGCCCAACCACCACAAGCAAGGGTAAAAACTAATAATTAAATATGTAAGCACAAATTCCCTTTCGGTGTTTGTCAAACACATGCATAATTTCATGTTCATACGGTATGAACACACACTGCAATTTTGCTATACAGCAGATTGAGGACAGTTTTAGCAGTTCAGACAATACCATAATGTTTATTTTTTCTTAAAAACTTTTATACAGCAATTTTAAAAGGGTCTTGAAAGGAACTGGCAGCTAATAGGAGAGACAGCACTGTTTCATAACAGCTTGCAAAAAAATTCCAGCTATTTTTAGATAGGTGAAAAGAATGTGGCTATTAAAAAAAAAATAAATCTCAGATTATACAAAAAGTTGTTTTCATTTACAACTGACCACATAAATTGTGCAGCTGATGTGTCAAATCCATCTCCCAATGAACAGTACCACATATTTAAATCCTCCGAAGAAATGTATGTGCATATACAACATTGACATTTTAATCTTTTTTACAAGATAAAGCATCATGCTGTTATAAAAATATTACTTTTTAATGAATGGCATTTAAATGGATCTCAGACAAACGCATCATTTTCTAACTATGTGTTATAATCCTTTACAGGGACCTATTTGTCTAGAACTCTCATTAGTTAAACTATGAGCACATTTTGCTCAAAAACAGGCTGATCAGTTTTAGGGTGCTGTGTAACATCCATATTTACAAAATAAATATCTATATTACATACCAAATTTCCCCACAGCAATGCCAAAAAAAGCCTTTCCAAAAATCAAGTTAACACCTGTTTCCTTTACTATTTTCACCCCATCATCCTCTCCATTATCACCACCATTTTATCAGTCTTGTATTTAAAAATTTTAGGCATCGGGGTGGGACAGAGGAAAGCAAATAAACCTTAAGGTTTTCTTCCCTGGTTCTTAATTTGGGATAAATAAATAAATAAAGTATCTCTCAAGGCTCTTCTTATATTTCTCCATTTTGGTAAGGTGACTTAACAACCCATTCCCCCCCACCATTTTCTGTATTTCTCATTGCTGATATTTTGTTACACTACAGCTGGTGAAAAGCAATGCAGTTTGCTTCTACGTATCTCACACAAATATAAATCAAATTAAGCTGCTCGTTTTGTTTTCCAAAACCATGCCACACAGCACTCTTTCATTCTGAAAGATGCCTTTTAGCCTGCTTTCTTAAGACAGTTTTCAGTGCATTATCATGTCCTTCTATGCTGAGCCATTCATTAAAATACACTTCAGATAATTTCAGCTAAACATACAGTTTGAGTGCTTAAATATGGGGGGGTTTGCCAATGTCCAATGTTAACATGGCAAAATAGAATATCCGGATGTTTTTTTGCATACAGCCAAAAAGATTACTGCAAATATTTTATTTTTTTTTGGGGGGGGGTGGGGGGGGTGGAATCTGTTGCTTTGGATGTAAGCAATTCTGCAAATAAAAATCTCTCCTAGAATTCAGTCGCAAGCAAAGCAGAAGTGAGCAGTGCTGTATCACTGAAAATCGACAAAATAATCAGCAGATTATTTTATGTCAGAAAACTTAAATGTGCATTTACTACCCCGGAATATTTCTTCGAAACAAAACAGCTACTTCAAACCGTAATAATCTGACTGGCAGATAAAATAATTGCTTTAAAAACACTTCTGAGTCATTTTGTCCTTACCTGCAGGCATGAACCATTACTGCATGCAGCGACTGCTCCATTTCCTAGCACAGACTTGAACAAGGATCACATCTATCTTACAGAATGTGACTAACTGGAGGATTTGCGATTCCTGAGCTACTTTGCAAAGGACACTCCCTTTCCACATAACAGGACACGAAACGCTTCACCAAGTTCTATCTCCTATGCATCTAAACTGAAAGGAACCCTTTGCAACCGTGGAACGGTTTCCTGCAACACAAGAATGCGAGGTCTTTAAAGGCGAATTTAGAGATGCTGTTTGCACGGCAGTGGGAAGGAGCAGGGTCTGCAGCACCAGCACACACAAGCCAGCAGCCTGCTGTAGTATGAACTGCATGCTACAGCTCGGCAGGCTTCATTAAAAAAATAAAACGATGAAAGAAAGCTCTGCAAAAACGCACAAAGCTTAACCAAAAAGAGAGGTTCGATGGATGCGGTACAGTAACCAGCATGCAGAACGTACAGAACGCCAGCGAACGTGCCGAGGGAAGGAGCAAAGCCCTGCGCGCTGCTCGGCAGTGCTACACCAAGAACCGCTCATGCAGGAGATGCAGCTGTACCTTTCTGAAGAGGACGACTTCTCAGAGTTAACTGACATCAGCAGCTCAATCTTCTGCTTGATTTCTGGAAAAATCAGAAAATATTCACAACCGAGACCGCCTGCCCTCGCTTTCCACAGCCTTACTGCCCAGGCGGCTTCGCTTCCCTACGCCCTTTTGTCCGGGAGGAGGCCGCAGGACCCGGCGCCTGTGCGAGCCCGGCCCA
>NW_009925048.1:0-65663 GCF_000696875.1 Nestor notabilis
CGGCTGAGGATCGCGGCTGTGCTTCTCTTCCCTCCTTCGTCCGTCCTCGCCTTGCCGGGCCGGGCCGGCTCCAGCCCTGCCAGCTATCTCGGGTGGCGATGAAGGGCCGCTGTCCGTAAACTTCAGGGGAAGCTGTTAACTGTCAGCTGCCGCGAAAGGGTCTCCTAAAGGAGACAGGAAAAATAGCGTGTGCGCCCTGTGGGCTTGTTTGCCTGGGCAGGAATCTGTTCCTCGCTCGGAAACTTCCAGTGGTGTCTCAAACAGAAGGCGGTAGAAAAGCATTTTACTAAGGGTATTTCTCTGTTTCTGTTAGTTACAGTCATTGTTTCAAACAGAAGCCTTTTTACAGCGGGAAGAAGCTAACGGGCAGCATGGTTGCAGAGTTCCCATGAGAAACTGACACAAGAATGATAAGTGCTGCATTGAAACATGTACAGTAAAATGTTTGTATTTAGATGGACATATTTGAAACTTGGATTAATATGAAGGTCCTGTGCAGGAAGTCTCTCAGCTCCTCAAACCATGTCTCTTCTTTTGTTGCAGGCATTTAAAAAAAAATTCTGAATCCCTCTGTGTACTACTGATGAAAATGTGGTACTTTATAGTATTTGAGATAATATTAACTGCACTCAAATAAATAATAAGTCTAAAAGCTGGATTATGTTGATTTCCTGTATAGAAAGTGTTTGTTACTTGTTGTCCAAATTGTTTCTGATACCAACAGAAAAGTAGATTGTGACTTATTTTTATGAATAAACTAGGTTGGTTGTAAGAGAGTAAGTTTATTTTGCTGGTAGTCTGTTACTTGTAGATTTATTATTCTGTTTATCTGTTTAATTTCTAGGTCCTAAAAGTAGGTAACGTTGCATACCAAATACCTGGGACTTTGAAAGTGATACTGTCCTAACCCTACATAAAATTATATTGTTATGTTAATGCTACACTAGCAAGTAACTTGGAATACAGTTTACAAGATGCCAATAGTTGAAGATCTGAGTAGTGAACAAAACTTCATTGTGCACTGGATGTCTGATAGTTCCCGTGCTGGAGTCTTACTAGATCCTAGTTTTACTGGTTTGAAAATCAGCAATGAAAACTTGTTATCTGGACCTGAAATTATCACAGCTTGCCCTGCCGAGAGGTTGCATCTTTCAGACAGCTGTTCTGTAAGTGATGACTCCTTGTGTGAAGACTCTTGTACACTTCAGCAATATACCACTGAAACATCTTCTCCAGCAGCAGCGTGTAATGCAGAAACTTTTAAACCAGACGTTGTCCGTGGTGGAATGGATGTTCAGAATAAATCTGATCACAGCGATCCGCTCTTACAGAAGCTTGAACAGGTAAAAGGCCTAAAATTTTTTGATGTATATCATTAAGATTGATTTTGTTCCTGCATATGATTTGTCATACCTGGAAGTAAGCAAACTCTCTGCAACATACAGAATACTTAAAGAGCAAGTCCTAAGTCAGTTATACATGCATAAAAGTTGGCGTCCTCCCCACTGATGTGCAGTTATTGAGAGTCTACCTTCTGTTGTTCCCAGCTGGTACAGGTTCCAGTTTAAAATGAAATTGCATTCGGTGGCAGTGTGCTTGATTTTGAAACCTTTTTACCTGGAAAGGTGCACACAGTTTTATCACAGGTGTGGTCCAATTGTTCGTTTGTGGAAGGATTTAATCAGGCCTTCTGACTCTCCTTTGGAAGAACTGGAAGTAGCACATATGTATGCATTAGAGATAAAGATGGACATGGAGTCCCACCACCACTGTGGTGGTTGTTAGGGTACAGAATGCCCTGCCTTTGCACAGGCCTTGAGACAGGGCCAGGGACTGTGCTACACAAGAAAATGAAGACTGGATTACTGAATATAATCAGTATTTTAGTTTTTTTTTTTTTCAGGCAGCTTTGTGAGTCTTAGTGTTCTCTGATGGTCTTTTTCCCCCTCTCTTGGTCTTTTGTATCAGTACTGTTCACTAGGAGATCTGGAGAGAAGGGGTAAAAAACCCCACTGCACCTTCTCTAAAGCTTTAACTATTATGAAGTATTTCACATTTGAATAAAACCACAGCTTAGTAGAAGTTAATTTTAAAAAAGCAGAATTTGAATGCTTTTCCCATGCAGCAGCAATGAGTGTTCTGATTCCTGTTGTTTGCAGATTGGTCAATTAAAGACTAGTGGAACTGTTAACTGGACAAACTGGAAATAGCAAGTGTATTCATACATAGAAAAATTCTTAATTTCCTCATGTTACACTTGCCTAATGGAACATCTTTAAAACAAGAAATACCCGTTGTTTCCATGACACTAATCCTGTAGTACATTCTAAGTAAACTTAGCCTCAGTGCACTTACATTTTTGTTTGAAAAGCTGAAGGAATTGCAACAACAGAAACAGGAGCAGCTAAAGAAACAACAGATGGAACAACTTCAAAGGCTAATGGAAGAGCAGCAGAAGCTACTTAGCATGGTATCTGGCCAGACGGCAGTTCTTGGTAAGTTGAGAAAGAAACCATATGACATACTTTGAGTAAACTGAAGAATTTAATCTCATTTTCCAGTTAAAACCTGAAAGCATATTCAGTGTTCTTCACCTTAAGACTACTTGAGTAGTTATGCTGCATTGCCTCAGTGCTTGAAATTTGAATGCTACTGTAGAAGGAATACTGTCCTGTTTTCATAAAATGCCAGCTGTAATTGTAGTGTGATCAATATGTGCCCTGATGGGAGCCCTTGTTTCGAAGAATGTATTTTAAATATAAATAACAGTGTAAAACAAATGATTGCTTTCCTTTCTGATTAGCTGTTTCTCACAATACTTTTGATTGCTTTAAGCAGTCAACGTAGCCAAGAGAAGTGGTCCCTCCTTGCTTGTGCTCCCACAGCACAAATTTCTTCTGGTGACGAACTGACCTGGACTAGGGAGTGGATCTGTATTTAAAAACAAACGCTTGTAATCTGTATCACTTTTCCAGTCTCATTTGTTGTGTGCAACAGGAGGGGACAGTGCTGGGCTGGAAAAAGCTTTGAGAGCTGAGCAGGGGTATTTTCTCCTGTTGGCAGTATAAGTCCAACCTGACCTAAATGATTATTTTTCTTTCACTCTGCCTACCTAAGAAAATAAATTTAGGGCTTAGTTTAGGAGAACAAAACCCCAGATTGCCTGATCACTTATTCTTGATCACTTAATATAAGGATGGAGCTGGATGGTCAATCTTGCCCTTCAGTGCCATTTCTTTTCTCCCGTGGAACAGTGGTGGTGTAATACAAATAGAACAACACAGACTTCTTTTTTTCTCTTAATTTCAAGGCTATCCTCTAATGGCTGAAAGTCAAAAGCTGAGACCTGGGCATTTAGCAGGCTCTACTACTTTACACCAGTTGCCATCACCTGGGTATCAGAACATCTTTGAAGACAGAGCTTATGCTCCGATTGGTTCTCCACATGCACAAGACGCTGATTTTTTACAGAAGTTAAACATTAAAGAATGCACCTCATCTTTGAAGAACAGCCCTTCAGGAGTGCCTGCCTGTGAGAAACAAGGTCTGGGTGTGCCCATGAAAATGCAGAATTGTTTGAAAAATGAGGAAGACAAACACATTACTGGTTAGTCATTTATAGACGGTAACTTGGTGTGTGGTAGGTTATTTTAACTATTGTAGTTACTGAGCGTAATTTTCTATTACTTATTGTGAAGATTTTATACAAGTGTTGGTTTACTTGGTTTGTGGTTTGGTTTCCTGACAGCTTACAGATCTCGGACTGCTCCTGTAGATGTCCATGTGGGTTTTATTAAAAGCAGCATAAGGCAAAAATCGAGTTTTTCTGTCTGTATGAAGTGCTTGTCTGTTTTAGGAAAGACTTAAAACTATTACTGCTAAAGCTTATACATGATAAAGACTGAAAATAGCAAATAATGACAGACACTGGATAGCTGAATTGTTTAGGCTGAACTGTACCACATTTTCATGATGAAAATGGAAAATAACAATCTATCCAGGGATACAGAATGTCTTTAGACCAGCTCTATTGTCTGGATTTGTAACCGGACTAGAATTAGGAATCAAGATGAGTTGATAAAGTCCCACCATATGACTAAAAATTCTTTGTACACCAGGAGCAATGCAAAGGGGTTCTTTCTTTCCTGCTCTTCTTAGTTTTACCATTGGCACCAGATGACTAATCTGCTGCTATGTCTGGAAGAGTGGTTTTGGTTTGAATCTAGCAATTTAATAAGGTTAAACCTTATTAACCTGTAGAGATTATAGGGAAAAGGTATGAGATTGCATTTCATTATACTTCATACCAGCTTTAAAACTTTTAATCAGATGGCTTGGTTTAAGAGTATGTGAAAGAATAAATGGAAACTATTTTGTACCTATATACATGGGAAACAGAAGTTTGGTAAGAGAGCTCTTCAGTATATCAGACATCCAAATTTGTTATTTTATTTTTAAGCCATAAATTAATAATAGCAGAGAAGATGAACAATCGGAATGGGTTATTTAAGGTCTGTGGAAAAGTTTAGGCCTGTGGAAAAATCCTAGGACTATTTCATGTTGGAGTTCAGACAGACTACATCACCATAAAGCTCCCTGTTGGTTTTAATCTGACCCAAATGTTCCTTCAAGTATGAGCTGAAAACGGTTTTGTTGGTGGCAAGGAAAAAAAATAATTATTAATTTCATAGGAAAAAACATGTGGTGTCCAGAACAAAAGAAGATGGAAATATTAATGGAGAGTGAAGATGATCACATTGATCCTTTATGTGTGGAAAGCACAGATCTCTCTGAAAATTCAAGCAGAGGAAATAATTTGTGGACTAATACAGAGGAAAGGTAAATCAGACAATTGTTATGCAGTTTGTATCAAGTAACTTGAGTTTGGTTGAATTCTGAGTCCTGATTGAAGGGACTGAAATTGAAAGGATTGAAATACGTGTAGTTTTCTCAACCAAGAATTGCATTTTGCTAGGTACTGTGGAGACCTGTAGTAAGAGAGGCTCTGGCTTGAAATTGCTTATGCTGTGAAAAATGTACTATTTTGTATTGACTGAAGAGGTGTGTGCAGCCTGAGGTAATGGTAGTTTAGAAGCACAGGTTAGTATATATGCAGTTATAATTACTGTTCCCAATTTGATTTGTTATAACCTCCTATCCACTGGTGAAGGTAGTAATGTGAAGGAGGAGTGTAAGGCTGTGATTTTTTAGTTTGTTATCAGGACTTATATTTGTTTAAACACCTGCATATCACTAAGAAGTAATAATAGCGCCTGTGGCAGAAGCCTTCTCATGTATGATAGAAACTTTGTTTATGGAGCTGGTAGAGTAACAGTAGTGGTTGGCATTGTTTTAAACCTCTGCTGTGTCTGACTGGTCATCACTGAAACAAGAAATACTTGTTCCAGGCTATGGTGGGTTGGGCCCAGCCAGAAACTAAGCACTCGCCCAGCTGCTCACTCACTGTGTCCCCCAGAGCAGAATGGGAGAGGGTATCTGAGGAGCTAACTTGAGAAAACTTGTGGGTTGAGATGAAAACAGTTTAATAAGGAAAGAAGGGGGAAGAACCCCAAGTGATGCATAGGCAGTCACCCTCCACCTCCCACAAACAGAGTGAGGCTCATTTGGTCTCAGAGCAACAGCTACTTTTAGAAGACCAATCCCCCACTTTTTACTGCTGAACATGATGTTATATTGCATAGAATGGCTCTTTGGCCAACCCGGGTCAGCTGTCCTGGCTGTGTCCCCTCTCAGTGTCTTGCCCACCCCTAGCCTACTTCCTGAGGGCAGGGAGCAGCATGAAAAACCAAAGCAAGCTTTGATGCCATGCAAGCAGTGTTCAGTAATAGCTAAAACATTTGGGTGTGTCAACACTGCTGTAGTCACAAATCCAAACCACACCACCATATGGATTGCTATGAAGAAAGTTCACTCAATCCCAGCCAGACCCAGTACTGCTGTGGAGGAGGAGGAGTATCAAAGGGGAGGTAAGGAACATGATCTCAGTAGCATCACTGAATTGGGTAGGTGATACTGTAGGAGTTGGCAGTATGACTAAAAGACGAGTGAAGGTTTGGTGATCTGGGCAGAAGAGTCATTGAGAAAATCAGTGAAAAAAGAAGGAGCAAAACCTGCATACAGTTTCTTTTAGATATGTGTATTAATGATGGCAGGGATTTGATAAGCCATTTCTCAAAAGTTGAACAGCTAGTGTTACAATGCATTTCTCAGGTTGGTCATTAAGTGACAAAGTAGCTCATAATTTGTCATGTTTTATGTAATTACACCTTAGGTCTTTGAACAGCAGTGACTTTAAACACAGTTATTTTGCATAGAAATGTAAGACTTGCTTGTTCTCTATATATTTTCTTTAATTACACTAGACCTATTAAAGCTGCGATTCAGGAGAAGAAACAGACATTTGAAGAATACCTGGAAGAACAGATACAACTAGAAAAGCAGCGTCTGGAGCAAACACAGAAGTTACAGGTTAGGGTTTTTTTTGTTGTTTATCTTTATAGGTCTTTATGTTTTGTGCCAAGTTGCGATAGCTGCTTTAAAAATGTACAAGGAAGATTCTAGCATCAAAAGTAACACCACACAGAGTATTCATGTCCTTAAAATAAAACAATAAGCTCCAAATATTTCACTTGTTTAAGATGTCTTTAGAAATCCAGTGGAAATGTACTATATAAATTCCTATCCATATATGGGCTTTATTTGAAGAAATCGTCAAACTGTATAATGGGCTTTTTAACATTTTGTGTTTTACTTTTCCTTATCTTTACTTTTCCTTTTTCTTCAGGAGACAAATGGATCAGCCATTCACAAACCAGTGATCAAACGACCCTTCCTGAAAAGAGGAGAAGGCTTAACAAGATTCACTAATGCCAAATCTAAAACTACAAAACCTGGAGAAAATGCCCTAAAACGTCACCAAAGTTCTTCAGATGACAGAAATGTTATTAAAGTGGACAGATCACAAATACAGAAGAAAACTATGCCTCCTGACAAAGAACTGCTTCCTCAGAACACTTCTGCACCACATAAAAAGTATAATCGCCCTGATAAAGCCAAACATTGTCCTATTCAGAAGACCCTGATACTAAGGAATCACAATGGAAAAAATACCTTGCCATTAGAAACAACAATGCAACCAGGAAGAAATCATGATGTACAGATGAGAGATTCTTTCCCATCAGAAATTAACAACAAAATAGAAAATAAAGAGAACATAGTAGAATTTATTAAGTCTAACACCAGCAAGACTGGAAACAAATTATGTGGCACAGAAAAGCCTCAGTTGTCTTATGAGCCAGCCAGTGCCTTTCCTAATTCTAAATGTCCTGTAGGTCATCCTGTAAAAGATTCAGAACTGTCTTTTGAAGTTTCATTTCAGAATAAGCTGGAAAACTGGGAAAAGGAAAAAGAAAAAGAGAATCTAGAATTAGATGAATTTTTGTTTCTAGAACAAGCTGCAGATGAAATATCTTTCTCAAGTAATTCCTCATTTGTGCAGAGGATTTTGGATCAAGATCAGCAAACTTTAAAAGGCCGCAGAATGTCTTCTACCCCTATCAAGGCAAAACAGCAGCAAGTCAAGGCGCTGACTGGTGAACTTATAAATAAGATAAATAAAAAGGCAGACTGTATGACACCGGGAAATATGAATGATAGAGCGGTTATATATACAGCCTCAGATTCAGGAACAGCTTTTAGGATGAAGGATCCATTGAATAAAATGGATGGTGTGATATTTTCAGCTTCTTCCATGACTGCAGCTCCTGATTTAAAAAGTAATCAGTGGATTGTAAATGAAGATAAGGGTGAGGGCAGTGATGATACTACTATAGATTCTGAGAGTGAATTAGAGTCCACATTAAAAGATGAAAACGGAGATGCTCAGACATCCGTTATGAGCCACAGAGAAAGTGATCCAGAATTTTTTGATTATGGAGGTTCTGCTACAGATTCCGGCAAAGAAAGCAAAAATGGAGATGCTGACCTTGGCATGTCAGACAAAGATTGCAGTGCTCTGTCAAAGCAGAAGATTAGAAAAGCTTCAGACTGTCAAAGAAGTGTGTCTTGTATAAGTAGGAGTAAGTTTGAGTTTGATGATGAAAGAACATGGAGTGATCTTGATGAAAATCTTAACAGTGATTTACCTGAAAAGTATACTAAAATACCTTTACAGATGGACTTTTCCAGTAAGAATGATACAGCTGTCCCAGAGAAAGCAATAAAGAGAAAAGTTGCTTCAAAGAGAGGAGATGAAACATCCAAAGAGTCTACAGTGGACAGCGATTCAAAGGGACCCCCTGTATCAAACCTGATGAAGAAACTGTTTCCTTCACTGAAACCAAAACAGAAGGCAGGCTGTCAGTCAGAGCGTGAAATCAAATCAAATGTGGAACAGGAGCCAGGAGGTGAGAGAACAGCAAGCGGTAGGAAATATTGAAGTTGACATATATTGCAAGTTTTTCCTTCTAACACTTTAGCTGCAACCTGACATTACACCAAAGGGTGTAAGTAGAGACTTCTACTGTGGGGAATGGCTCCGTTCTCACCTTTCATCTCTTCTCCTGGTTGAGTGTCTGATGGCAGATCTAACAAGTATGCAGCTTGCAGAATGAGTATGAGCAGTGCAAACCTGGCTTTTTTTACAGTGTTTCTTTCCCCCTGGAGGCTAGTTTTCTGTCAGAGCAGCCCATTGAACTAACTTGATCTGGAGCTGTTTGATCACTGTTCCCAAACACAGGGAAGTATCGAACACATGCCAAAAATCAAGTGGTACCTCCCTTTTCACTACTGTGCATGTTTACACCGCAGCAGGGTAATGCTGTGCCCTGTTAGGTTGGCTTGTTCCCCTTATAAGGATGTAGCAGCCGTGCCTGTGTTTTCTGACATTAGTATAGTATCTAAAGAATTTATGTGTAATATGGGAAATGTGGATTAATTTTTCTGTCTTACCCAAGTTGATGTCAATCATGCAGTTATAGTCTGGGGAAGGACTGCCTCTACAGGCTTCTGTTGACGCCTTTTTATTTATGTGACATCATTAAAAATGCTGCTGTTCGGTGAAAGCATGATAGCATAGCCTTGCCTTTAAATCTCTTCTCTGAAAGGTGGTGAGATCTTGGTTTCATACTCTGCTCCAGTGAAGGTTTAGGATTTTGTTTGGGTTTTTGAGAAGTTCATAGGAAAGCTGCTACTTCTGCTTATTGTTTTGTGGAGAACTGATCTTGCAGGGTTGTCTGAGGATGCCTGCTAGATGTTTGCAGGAAGAGGGGTAGGGTTTTTTTACTGAGTTTCAGAGCATTTATGGGTGAATGAGGCAACTACCTACCTAGAGTGTGGCGTCAGTGTTTAGGCTTTTCTGCTGCATACTCAGAAGTGGACTATTAAAACCCTGAGAGTGTTAGGTAGTGAATGAACAGGAAACTGGCATGGCAAAAAAGCCCACAGATCCTGTTGTTGGCTTCTGCAATAGCTGTGTGCAGTGGTGACAGGTGTGAGCAGATTTTGTTGTGAATAAAACTTGGAAAAACAAAGTCATGAACTTTCCTGTTTGATGCTTGGCCCTTATACCTTCATCTGATTTCTCTGGATTGACGTGAAGCCCTTCACATTCCATTTGCTAATATATATTTAGTTCTACAAAGATGATAGATGTATTTGAGTAAATATCACCAAGTGCTTTGAAATGTCACTTCTGTGTTAGCTGAACAGTAGAAATGTTTGACAATACCACTACTACCTCTAAAGCTGTACCACTTGATTTTTAAATATATTTATTTTTTAATTTTATTTTGCAACTGGTGTGGAATAATGGTTTACTTCAGCCTTATGGATGCTGCTTTGATAACTTGTACTTGCCTGTTCTTTGGCAGGAAACACTGTTCCATCCCAGGTACTGAGAGAAAGACTCATCGAACTGGAAACCGAAATAGAGAGATTCAGAGCTGAAAACACAAGCCTGTCTAAACTCCGTGAAGAAAGAGAGCATGCATTGGCAAATATCAGGTAATTGTTAATGGGAACAATTCAAGCTAACGTATGTTCCAGACTATCCTGATGTCCAGTTACCAACAGCACAAGTAAATAATTGGTGTGTTTCAGTTACAGTGGAGGCACAGGTCAAGAAACTGGTTATTACTCTATGTATGTATTAAACTGTAATTATTACTCGCACACAAATGATAATATTAACAACCCCTGCTAGTTTAATATAATATCCTTAAAGGCTATACTTGGGACAACTTGTATACTTTTGTTCCGAGTGATAATGCAGTCCTAAACTGGTCTTGTAAAACAAATCATTCTATCATGACTGATGCTGTTTCTTTGGATCAGATGTTTGTGTGTACAAACTGAGACTACTTTCATTTGAACTGGGGGACGTATAAGTGTCATACACAGCAGAATAATTATCTCTGGTGACTTAAATGTGGCACACCTATTCCTACCAAAGTCACTTTTGTTTTGTTTGGAAACAAGGTCATGTTTTTGGCTAATGTTTAATTTGTGACCTCCTGCTGTTAGCAGATTCTTTTTTTGAGGTACTTCTGGGGAATGGTGTTCTACTGCTATGAAGAATGCTGGAAGATTTTAGCCAAAGCTTTGTTGAGTTAGGATAACTTTTGTGACTAGAAGATATAGCAACTGTTGGACTTCAAGCACTATGTGACAACTCTTACTTTTTAAATAAATAATACCATTTATAGCTTCAGTCTTTCTTGGCATAACATGCTGGATTAGAATCAATGACCACAAAATTCAGAGTCTTTATTTTCTTCCCTGAACTCCAGATGTGAAGTAGTTTTGGGCTAAACCAAATACTTTGTTTCATAATTACAGGAAAGAAATTGCAGACTTCCAACAGCAGAAAGCCCAAGAACTGGCTGAAATAGAAGAGTATAAAAAAAAGGAAATGAAAAAATTGCAAAAGGAGCGTAAAGTTTTTGAAAAATATACAACAGAAGCAAGAGCAATTCCAGATAAAAAAGAACGTGATGAAATCCAGGTATAAAAATACATTATTATTCTAGTGCACACAGGAACACGCAAATTCATTTAAAGGCAGTTAAGAGCTAAATTGTAACTTAATTGAAAGATTGCAAATGATTTCAAGATGGGAACTGTTAGTGGACATGGTTTAGTGGTGGACTTGACAGGGCTGGATTAATGGCTGCACTTGGTGACCTTGAAGGTCTTTTCCAACCTAAATGAGTCTGTGATTCTGTGGTTCTAACTGAAGAAGGGAACTACAGTCTTAAGTTTTGTTTGATGGCTTTAAGCCAAAACTCCCTGATGAACAAATCTTTTTGTCATGTTTCCATTCTAAAACCTGCTCATTACTCTGGTAGAATGATCTTCATCTTTAATACAAAATTACTGCAGTTAATATTAAGTTTTTATTCATGGTAGTGAATCAAAATGCGAACTAGAACTGTACTTGAGTTTTATTCTGTCTGTAAGTGTTATACAGTAAATATAGTAATTACAATTTTCAAAGTTACATTTTGTTATTACTTCTAGGTCTTTAGGTATCAGAGATGTAACAAACAAAATCCTTTCTTCCTTCATTGTCAGGATGTGTGGTATGATATGTACAGACAAGTCATACTAATCATCACACATGGATTTCCCTCCTTCTTCCCTGCAAATTTTCCTTCTTCCAAGAAATTGAAGTAATACTTGCTGAAGTTGCTAGGCAGATTCACATGTGTGTTCGGAGATTGTGTCCTCCCTGCTTTCCTGTGCCAAGATTTTTGAAGGATCCTCTCAGGGGTAGCCTAAAAAATTTCATGTTTCTGTCTCAAGTGTATTTGTACTGGCCAATCTATGAAGTGCAAAGGATGTCAAGAGGGCAGCAAAGATGCTTCCTGTGACTGCAGTTTAGCTTATAAAGTTGATAGTCTAAAGTAAATAATATCTCTTTCAGGGAAGAAAACTTTTCTACTTTTTACCCTCTGCCCTATTAAGCTGATCTTATTTTTTCCCCACTCTTGTGCTTTTTTTTTTTTCATATGTGCTTGTCATAAAATAAAACCTGCATGCATTTTTCTAAGGCTTTAAAACAGCAGATTGCAGACTTACAGGAAGATTTCAAACGAAAAGAAGCAAAATGGTCAACCACCCATCGACGCCTGAAAGATCAAATAGAAGCTTTAGTAAATGAGAATATGGAGCTAAAAGAGGAAGTAAAGATTATGGAAAGGTTTCGTCTAGAAGCCTGGAAGAAAGTAGAAGCTGCTGGAAACAAGAGGAAAATAGAGAATACTGGGATCAATCTAAAAAGGGCAGAATCTGTAAGTTATTAATCTTGGTATTTTAAATTCATCTGTGTGGATAATCTTGAGGTTTGGATCATAAACTTGGAATCCAGTAGGTACAACTTCAATGTTTACTTTTAATTTACTGATCTTAGAACTCCACTAGTGGTGACACAGAATTTTGTTACTGTCACATTCTCTCCAAATGCAAACGTTCACAATGTGCAGCTTCCATTCTGTTGAGGAACTCCTCTTAGAAATTCAAAATGATGCAATTATAAGAGAACAATCGTAGGTGGGAATCTAACCTGTGAGCATCTGCAGCTTAAGGACCAGCCAGGCAAGCCCAGCAGTTCACCCCTGTCTAAAGCATTTAGATTTCATTTTGAAACTGTAACACTTATTTTGGATTGCTTCCACCAAGTTAACCTTCTGCAGTTGTCCATAGCAAGGCAGCAGACAAGAGGAACAGTTCCATAGTATAGCTTGGGCTACATCACACAAACCCTCTGCTGACAAAGTCTCAAAACTGTATAATTTGTGAGGAAAGCTTCCAGTAAATTTCATGTCACATGGCGTGTAAATTTTGTTGCTGTATGAACAGTTGTGAAGAAATCTCATATCAGCCACAAGTAATTTCCTTTCTTCTAGTGTCTACCAAACAGATGCCCAAAAAGTAAAACTGCACCTCCGCTTCTTCCAGTTCAGAGGAGCACCAAGATAGATGGCAAAAGTTATTCTCAGACAAAAGGTATTAAAGTTTGTCTATCATCACAGAATTTGTAACTCTTTAAACTAAAATTCATGTGGATTTTCGCTTTTATTAAAAGGAATGCATCACCACCTCAGAAGTAGGTAAGAGAATAGTTGTAATGGACTTGAGCATCTGGGTAAATACCTCACAGGGTAGGGTTCTGGAGAAAATGGTGATGAGACCATTCTTGGAGGAAAAATGCTTCTGGTCTTGTTTGGTGGCCTGGAGCATACCAGCAGCTGTGTTCTGCAATCCCAAATGGCGTTCATCGTGTGTTGGGGGCCCCAGAGCTGAACTTCAGCTGTGGTCTCATGAGGGCAGAGCAGAGGGGCAGAATCCCCTCCCTTGACCTGCTCATCATGCTCCTTTTGAATCAGCCCAGCACAGGGTTGGTTTCTGGGCTGCAAGTGCACACTGCCAGCTCATGTTGAGCTTGAATTCTGTTTCTGCTGCACTTATGAAATATAGGTGTCCTGTACAGTTTCACCTCATATATAACACTTAAACTGTACTCTCTAATTTCACTGTCCAAATTATATGTATCTGGGCAGGAAAGCTTTCTAGAACATCTGCATCAGGAACAGCTGCTAATGACAGAAGCAACTCTGAGACAGTGACAGCACCAGAAGATTCTTCTAGGACTTTGATGGTAGTAAGTCTTGCATCTTAAAGTCGATTTTTAAGGGGGGGGAAAGAAGCTTAAAATAGTAGTTACTGATACTTAAACAAGTATCTGGAGTGTGACTGGTGAAGCTGTTGACCCACCTTCTTATGTTCAACTGCACTTTTATTGTCATACCAGAAAACAGCTGTGCCATAGTCAATGCTTTTTTACCTGTGTTTTACTTGTGTCTTGGAGTTGAATAGTCTTTGGCTGAGAAAATAAAAATCTTGCACTCCCTTGAATTTTGCAAAATGTTTTAACATTTGATAGAGGAGAAAAAGATGGATGTTTGTATGTGCCATGCAGGGCAACCATACAAGGATCTTGTGAATAGTTGAATTCTTACATTAGTTGTTGCAGGTATCTTTCAGGCTTTATGAAACTTCATCAGTTGTCTCATACCTTGGCATGGATGACTTTGGGCAGTTGACCACCATCCTAGAACACCCCACTGAATTCCACTTTAGTCCAGACTACAACCAACCTATTATTGCTGAGTCTCAGTCTGTCCTACCACTTCAACTAACTAGGAGCTGCATGAAACCCAGATTGTGTTTATGCCTTCCTATACTTGTCTTCCTCCCTTGATAATCCTTGTTTCCTAAAATACCTGCCAGCTTAGGACAAAAAAAGATGTATAAAGACAAAGCTTGATTTGAAGTTTATGCTTAGATTATTGTTGTCATTTCAGGATGCTTCTCCTAATGAAGCCCATGTGTCGCTACCATCTGGCCCTGAATATACAGACACTGAAGAGATACAGAGAGAAACTGCTTATCCTGATGGAAAGGTAAAATGAGAGCTCAGCTATTTGAAATCCAGGAAGACATCTGTTGTGAAAGATGAAGGAGAACATGGCTGTGATGGCTCAATACTGACCTTTCTGTAACGTATTCATTAGGTTGAAAAGCTTTTGAAAAATGGCTGTCATCTCATATATTTCCCCAATGGGACGTGGAAAAAAGTGGGTTCTGATGGGAAGACCATAACTATAACCTTCTTCAATGGGGATGTTAAGCAGGTTCTGCCTGATCAAACAGTGGTATGTATCCTAAGTCTTCTGCATTTTTCTAGAAATACTTATTTCTATGTACATGTGTACACATGTACAGAATTTCTCACTGGTTACATGAAATCTGAACTGTTTTCTGCAGATTTATTATTATGCTGATGCTAAGACTACACATACTACATACTCTGATGGCTTAGAGGTCTTGCAATTTTCAAACGGACAAATAGGTAAAGAAATCGTCCACCCCACCCTCAGAATTGCTGTCCATACATATATATATACACATACATATATATCCGTACACATACATATATATCCATACCTGTATTTATGTCTCAAAATATATTTCAGAGAAGCATTATCCTGATGGCAAGAAAGAAATTACCTTCCCTGATCAAACCATTAAAAACTTATTTACGGATGGGCAGGAAGAAAGTATCTTCCCAGACGGTACCATTGTTCGCATTCAGCGGTAAGCTTCACCTTTCAGGTACCCCCAGCCTGTAGACAGGGAAGGAGCCACAGGGCTCCCTGACACAAGCAGTATTTGGACATGTCTACTTCTCCAAGTTCACATTTGAATATACTGTACTGTGAACATGTATTTACTGTTAGAAATCTTGGGTTTTCTTTGGTAGCTTGGAGGCGGCACAAAGACAATGCCTGTATGTATTGTCTCATTTCCTAACTTGAGAGATTTTCCCAAGTTGTGCATAATTCTAATCCTAGAGAACATGTGCGAACCTAGCTTGTCAGACCAAGACAGTGCTCAAAACATTAAGTTTTAAACCTTTCTTGGACTGTTGCAGCAACAGATTTAGTGCAGAGAAAGTGCAGTTCTACTGCACTCAGTTTTGCAGAAACAGGTTTTTTGAGCTGCTATGGTACTGAACAGGCTTTTTGGAAACACTGTATTTCTTAAGTTCTTCCTTCATTTAGGTTTGCATATTCAGTGTTTGTTCTGAGATTAAGCTTAAGCCTATGTATAGTACAATGTTATTTAAAAAACCCCCAAACTTACATCCATTTATTTAATGCAGAGATGGAAGCAAAACTATAGAGTTCAATAATGGCCAGAGAGAACTACACACAGCACAGTTCAAGAGACGGGAGTATCCAGATGGTACTGTCAAGACTGTGTACATGAACGGACAGCAGGAAACAAAGTATGTCTCTGGGAGAGTAAGAGTAAAGGACAAGGATGGCAATATTATCATGGACACCAAGTTGTAGGTAATGTCAAAATATTAGCACAGCAGCAAAAACAATGCACAATCCTGTAAACAAGCAGAGCCCCTTTAAGCTTGTTGTGTGTATATATTGTTTATAGTTTTCCTGAAATAAATTTATTTTTTGGTGAGTGTTACTACATTGGAGCTTTTTCTAATGTTTTTCCCATTTCTCCATTAAGAAGCAGTTTATTGATTCAGTATTCTCTCATGTGGGGTTTAAAGGGTGGGTGGGGTTCTTTTGTTTTTAAATCAGCTGTCAGAGAAAAAAAAAAAAAAAGATGAAACTGCTGTAGATTACCTTATTTTAGACATCTAAGAGAAAATTCCTCTATCCAAGCTAAACAGCTGTGCTGTTGGAACCCTTGCTGTGGAAAAATACAGCAGGTGGCCAAATTCAGGAGTCTGGGTATCAGTTTACTTACTGCTTGACTTAAAAGAGTAAATGAATGGCAGCATTCCTCATGGTTGATTTAAAAAAAAAAAAAAAAAGTGTTGCTTTTTATTTCTTTAATAAATAGAAATAAGAAACACATTTTGAAGATGAGCACACGACAGCTCTATAGGGTACTGCAACCCCATACAGCACGTCTGAGTCATACTAGAGTATGTACTAGAGCTGTGAAAGGATATGGGGCATTAGACCACTGCGTAGAAGCAGCTGGAGGGAGGGTGTCAAGAGGATGGGGCCAGACTCTCTTCTCCGTGGTGCCAAGGGATAGGGCAAGAGGCAGCAGGTACAAACGTGGGATCTTGAGGGAAGACGTATGCATAAGGGTATGTGTGTATGGGCTCAGACTTACTATTTAGGTGACTGACCATTGGAACTGGTTGCCCTGAGAGGTTGTGGAGTCTTAACTGTCCATGTTTTTTTGCTGATGACCTAGATGGAATTTTCCATGGGGAGACTGAAAGGTGCTAAGCCTTAAATGTAAAGGATATACTACACTAGTGCAATAGAGATCCAAATAAACCTTACATACTAGAGCAGTAAAGGAAAACAAGCTTTCACATGCATGCTGAGCAAGCTCTTGTTTATTCCAACACTTTCACATGTACACTGCAGTTTCAAGAGTAGGAAGGAGGTGCAAGGACACCCAAAACACCTATCATCATGACAGAAAACAAAGCCCCAATGCAAACATGTTCCAGAACAAAGACAGTAACACTCCCCCACCCTAAACTGTTCACTCTCTATCCCAAAGTCATACTGGAGAAGTCTGTCATCAAACATGCCTGAAACATAAACAAGAGTTACATCCCAGTAATAGAACTATCACTGTCCTTCAAAGACATCTAACAAGACACTAGAACAAGTGTGCCCAGCATCAGCTTTTAATCTGTATTTTTACCACTATACACTAATGGCATCTATTCTTAAGAAAGAGGGTAGCGTTGAACAGCGTTGAACAGTACTTACGGCTCTAAGGTCAAAAGAGATTGGGTTGTGAATATACAGCTTCACTATTTCAAGATTTGGAAGTGTTTGGACCATTATAAACTTCAATTAGAAGAGTGCTTATTGAATAGGAGGAAAAAAGACTACTTAACAGAGTTGGCCAAGGAATTTGAAATCCATGTCCCCAGTATTCTCTGTAGACAATCACAGAAATCTTTTCATTAAAAATATTCTATGTTTGACTAGATGTATGGACATCCATGTGGTACCCTGGATCTGAGAGCCACTGGCACTGGACACTGAGGTGAAATGCTGAAAATAAAGAAAAACAATTTTGATTGTTTGGGCAGAGTACACTGCCATGCATCAGCAACTTATCTCGCTCAGTTAGATACTGGCAGCAAAAGCTCTTTCTGTTGTATTGCCTTAGGGCTCTTTGTTTCAGTACCTGTTAGCTCTCAAAGCTACACTATGGGCGTCAGTAAGGGGTATGCAAATTCTATTTTTTTAAACAGCTTTTTATTTTATTATAAGAGCAGAAGTGTAAACAGAGGGGTTTTTTTGAACAAATACATTCTAGTTGGCAGCATTACTGACAGTTTAGACTTCTGATCTAACACCTTTGCAGTGGTATCAATATGTAGTTCATAATCACTGTACTTACATGTCACTCATCCAAATCTGCAAGTCCCATTTCTATCAGTTTCATATGGACTAGATTTTTGTCATCTTCATACAAAGAAATGGTGACCTCTGGTGCAAGAGCCTGAAAACCAGAAGTTCACAGAGTACTGACAGTTAGCAGCTTTGAATCTCAAGCTAACCAATAGTAGAAGTTATTTTACTGGCTATACTCCCTGCCTAAATAGAACTGTGAACACACAAAGAATATTTCTGGCTTTAAGTAAAGGAAACTGGTTTCAAACCAACTGGAATGGTCAGAAACTTTTTGATTGCAGCATTAAGAAGAGCACCATAGGATTTTCTCTCTTCATCAGCATGCCTTCACAATTCTAAATTATGAGGGTTCACAGTAAAACAAGTACTCAGGAATTAAGAAAGTGTTAGTAAGAATTTTAGGCTAAGCAAGAACTAGAAGGGGTAAAAAGAAAAAAAAAAAAAAAACAACAGTGTTCTCACAACTATGGAAGCAGAGAGCTGTTTTCCTTCAATGCATTCTATCATTGCCCACAAAGCTTCCACGCTCCATTCTGGGGAATAAGGAATTCTTTCCACGTTTCTGTCATATAAGGCAGGTTTAAATCCAGCCAACAGAGCTCGTACTGCCTGAACAGGATACTTCAGCAGGTGATAAGGTATGTGACGCAATCTAAAACAAAAACGGAATGTGTTTGCCTGCAACAATCCACCTGTCAAGCTGAACTGCCAGTATGGACATAGGGGCAGCCTAACGGTTCATGCAGCAAGTTTATGATGTGGAATCTGGGATCGGAATCCCTGCTCTACAATAACATGCAGGAGTCAGAACAAACAATTCATCAGGTAGGGCAAGGCTCTCTGAAGGAGTTCAGCATAGCAACTATCAAGAAGCCTGTCAGCATCACACAGGCCCCACACCCGCAACCCACCAGGCACCCTGGCTCCCCATTACAACGCTCGTGGAGGAGTCTCAAGTGGCTGACAGATCTGAGCACAGGAACGCAGAAGCAAGTCACCATAGTGCAGGCTCCAAATCTGGTGCATCTGGAAAATGACACCTGCTCTGTGGTCCAAAGAACTTCACGCCTGGCTATGCTTTAGACATGCTGTTGGAAACAGGTACTCTAGTTTTTTATTATCATCTTCTCATTCTGTCTATCTCAGACACAAGTGAATGGGGAAACTGTGTGGGAAGTGCAACCCTGAAATAAACCACTCATTCCTATTACCCTATAGTCTGTGAAGCAGGGAATATATTCAAATCTCCATTTTGCCTCATCTTCAGCTAGGACCTGTAAGTTCCTCAATGAGCTGAAAAGCAAGTCAAGATGATAAAGCAGTATACATAAAATGTGAAAATGCTTCCAGAGAGAAAATTCAGACAAGCTTAGAGTACCCTAAAAGCCTAGGGTGTTTGAGACACTTAGCTGACACCTGTGTGTCAGCACCAGGCAGAACAGGGATCTGAACTTTCATTTTCCACACAAGTAGAGCCAGTTGTGCCCCACTCACACACTCCCTTATCTTACTGCCCAGCTGTCTTCTAAGCAGGCTTGCAGTTGCACAGGATCAGAGGATTTGTTTGTACACCTGAAGGGCTCAGCCCCTATTTTGTGTAAGCTTCTTGGGTGCAAAAGCAGATATAAGCCTGAGCCTACTTTACAAGTTAAGTAACCTGAAAATGATGGATAAATCTGATACTACAAGAGGCTTCTCAGAACAACCTGAGAAAGACAAGCAGGTGCACGACCCCATACCCTGCAGTCAAATTATTTAAATAGCCAACCAACTTTCTCTCCAACTGAAATTTAATGCTAAATTATTATATCTATAGTTATAGAAAATTAAATAATAATAAACATAAACCATGTATTAGTATGTACATATTTTATAATGTAAGTGTATACACACATACATACATAGATTTTACAAGCATTTTTTCCTTATGTATTTACCTGCTGCTTGGGACAACTGAAAAACTACCGTAGTCAACGAACTGAACCAGGATCTTAACAGGGTCAGATTTCATAACGGAGAGAAGCTTTGCTCTATACCATAAACCATCCTGGTATTCTACAAGGCAAGGCATTTCTGTAAAAAGAAAAAAAAACCCAAACAAAGAAACAACCCAACAACAAACCAGCCACACAACACCACAAAATATACTCACAGCACAATACAAACTGACTGAGCTTGAAACTCCATTTTACTTTGTGACCAAGATTAAGTTTTTGCTTCTCTAATTCCTGCTACTATTTTGTTCTAGGTATCCTCCAATTCTCTCTGGACTCCAGAATCATTAGTATGGAGTTCAAGTCAAGTTTCTCTATCTCACAGGTCAGTGCTGAGAATTAACATAAAACCACCTGGTAAAGATAGTGATCCAAACTGTTTAACATTTATTTTCAACTTCAACTTGTTTGTATTTTTCAGTTAGTAAACAGATTGATCTGTAACAGAATAGACAACAGCCTGGAAGACACAAGGCAGATGCTGCCTTAAAACTTCAACCAGAATTTTACTAGTTGGTAGAACACCAGGTACTAGCAATAAGTGGTTTCTTCACAAGAGTTTCAGACCCACATACTTCACATTATTTCAGGCACAACAACTACGGACAAGAGAATGAAAGCCTATCTTTTCCTAAATGGAAAAGAATTAAAGTGAAGTGATGCTCTTTAGGGTTACGTGATTTCTAACTCTTGGTAACATGATTTTCTGTACACATCTTCTGTCTTTTGAATATTTAATAGCAAGATTTTCAGCTACAGCTTCAGTGACAGTCACCATAAGGGAAAAGTTTTATTAATGCCATACGCAATCTGAACTCAGTTCATCCACTTTAACACTTTCAGAAGTGTGAGTTCTTTCCATCATTTTCCAGTGGAGTAGAATAACATAGAAGTCTCAATTTCATGAAAAATAAAAAAAAAAAATTTTTTTTTTAAAAAAAAAGGATAGAGTATAGTCTGTCTTATGATTATAGTGTAGTGTTACTCCTTACTCTCCAGAAGTTTTATTTAAAGATTCATAGAAATAGTTATTCTTACGGAAGAATTTCAGGGTTTTTGCACACCCACATGAAACAACAGTGAAACACACTTAACATACCTGTTTGGAAATGTGTTAGAAGAGGAAAAGAGTTCACACTTTTATTGCACCACTTCAGGGCTTCATCAAGGCTCTCTAACCTTGAGTCACAGTTGTCAGTTCCCTCTGTAGCAGGCTGCTTCATAAGGTTCTTCGAAGGATCAAGGCAAATATATACCTACCCAAAGAAAAGGCTCTCATATTACAAGTTTTCCAGATGACTCGGGATCTTCAAATTCCATCTGTGATCAAGGATTATTAGAAGATTTCTGGTTCCCATCTTTATAAGGATCAGCACATCCTTCCTCCTCTTTCTTCTTCCCTCAATTTATGAATAATTTCATACTTACAGATTTTTTTTTCCCAAAAGCAGTAGAGAGTCATAAATTATTAATGCCACATTTCAATATTAGAAAGTAAGAATGAAAGAAATGCACATACTGGAGAGTATGCCCATATAAGATTTCACAGCTGTGTCTCATTAGGATTCCTCCCTCCTGCTACTTGGTAAATAGTCTCACTTTGTAATATCAAACCAAAGATTAAAGTTAATGAAAGAAGAACTTTTGAAATGGCATTTTGTTTGCTATGCAAAGACATTCTATTCACCTAATTTATAATTGGGTCATCAGTATAATGCTGTAGGTTAGCAAAGGTAAGTTCAAACAACATGCATAGGCAAATTAAAATCTATGTAACAGAGCTTCTAACTGAAATGATTATTTTAAACAGAGCCATTTCAGAACATGATGATGTTCTAATCGTAGTCCAAACAAATTAATGAGTAGGTTACTATTCTTTCTAAACTCAGCATTATAATTCACTAGCCAGGAAGAAAATTAATTTTAATTTTCTAATTTGTACACAATATAAACAAAACAATATAAACTCCATCATGCAACTGCTACATAAATCTACAGGAGTCCAAAGCAGCATCTAGTGTTCACAATTATATACCATGACCAAAAGCAAGAGTTCAAATCACGTGTACAAAAGGAACCAGAAAAATATTATGATGTTTCTCCTGTAAAAGAGGAAGCAGAGTACGTAATTCAGAAAAAAGCCCTTTGCCAAGATATCCAAACACTTCCATCTTGTACTTAGTCAAAACAGTTGTATATTACAGAATCGTAGAATCGTTTAGGTTGGAAAAGACCTTTAAGATCACCAAGCCCAACTGTTAACCCAGCACTCCCAAGTCCATCAATAAACCATGCCCTTAAGCACCACATTTACAAGTCTTTTAAACACCTCCAGGGATGGTGACTCCACCACTTCCCCGGCAATCTGTTCAAAGCTTGACAAGCCTTTTGGTGGAGAAATTCTTCCTAATATCCAACCTCAATCTCCCGTGCACAACTTAATGCCATTTCCTCTTGTCCTATAGCTTGTTACTTGGGAGAAGAGACCAACATCCATCTTGCTACAACCTCCTTTCAGGCAGTTGTAGTTTTATAGTACTTTGCTACTATAAAACCTCTTACTTGGTTTACAGATTTACCAAAAACAACAAACACTTGCACCAAGAAACCATTAAGACTATGTTATATTTTGTAACACCATCAGCTTCCCACCACTTTCTTCTCTCCTATTTCATCATTCAACATTTAAAGTCCACATAGGAATCTTTTACCTGATCAATGAACATCACATTCTGCCTTTTGCTTGGGAAACTACTTAGAAGGAAGCCATGTGGGTTTACACAAAAATCAATGATCAATCAAAGACAGCAAAATACAACAGCCAGAAAACATCCACATTACTAAACGTTCCAGTAATATAATTTTTGGAGAATAAAGAAGAGATAAATTGTTATTGTCCACCAGCTTAAAATCCAACAACCTGTCTGCTTATCATACAAGTACCAAACTGCAGTATTCATAATTCTAAATATCTAAATAATTCTAAATAATTTTTTAGGGAAATATTTATTTCTCTGACACTGCCCAAAAGGTACTTCAAGTAAGAGTTCATTCAGATGGTTGCTCTGCACAACCATCTGCATCAGTAGTAACTCAGTAGCATTCTGCAACCTTACTAATACTTTCTGGTATCACCTAAAATTGTTAGCTATTATTTCCTTTCACTGACATGATGCAACTGCAACATATATAGGATGCTACAAAATGTACCTCCTTAGGGTTCACCAAGTGTGTAACTCTGACAGGGAAGGTATCTCCTGGAAGAGGCAGCGATGGTAACTTGTAAGAAGGTGCAACAGGAACATCTCCAAATAGCTCCTAGACCAAGACAGACTTTATTCAAGCACCATATTTAGTAACAAAATGGAAACTAGCTTTGGTATGACTCCTAGTTCAAAGGAGTTACCTAATAATGTAAACAGAGTGTTTCCTTTCAATACTGATTGTTTTTAAAAAAGCCTCGAAGAGAAAACAGAACTAGTTAACACTTTTAAATATAAGAAAGATGTACCTTTGAAGTTACCCTTGTGTACCGACTTGCTAATTTGATTGCTGTTAATTCAAACATGCATTAAATATGGAATTCCCTTTAAAGAGAGAAGACTGAGAGAGAAAAACTAAACTAATCACGCTAAGTGGCACAGGTTAATCTGAATGCCATGCCCAATGCTACTGCAGTTTGCCAGAGCAAGTTAACCCTTAAGAGAAAGGCAAAGGATAATTAACTCCTTAGTCACCAAAATTACCACTCCTTCAAAAAGGTAATGGCTCTTGCAAAGTACAAATACATATTGCTTGTTTCAGTAGCATAGCATAACTATATGATGTGTTTCTAGAAGACGACACACTGGCTCCAGTGTGTCTTCTTCTAGAAACAGGTATTTTTATAGTTTGAATTCTATATGCCATTAACTCATTTGCTTCATGACAAAATAAACCTTAGTGCATTAAATTATGCCTTTATTAGGATGTATAGCACATCACTCTGCTGGATTGTAGGTCAGGAATATAGAGCTCCTATTCTGGCTTGTACTTCAATAGGGCAGGTAACAAATGGTACCATTTCTCCAAAATACTTTTTATTTTTACATAGGTACTTGGTAAAAAGTTTTCCTTATGCCCAGAACAAGAGAAGTGGAAGCAAACAGATAAATGCAACTCCAAAATGAAACAATAAATTCCGACCCCTTCTTCCCCCTGCATGATCTGATACAGAATACAGTACAAAAAATCAGTATGTTCCTCAGCCTTAACAAGGGAAACACAGTGTTTCCACTGAAAATATGTACACCTGAGATTAAGAAAAAAAAAATCCTGATAAATATGAGTAAAGAAAGGATGTCTAACTACATCATAGATACACACACATAAAATGCCCAGATTCCTGCAAAACAATCAGTAACACTATGACAGGCCACCTGACTACAACTGGCTTTAAATTGGTCTTAAATTGCAGCTCATTCCCAACTGAGCACTACACATAGCTGAGCTGGGTGTCTTAGCCAGCTCTTGTGTATGTCTTTGGAATAAAAACTACACTTGCATTTTGTTGTTACAAACTTCTCTTATTGTCAGACTGGTTACTGCTAGATCTACCATGCTTAGGCACACACAGTCCAGTTGTAAATACTGATACTAAAAAGATACTCTACCAAGCCATGTCTAGGAGTTACCTATTTGAAGCAGCTATCACTCATCCTTTCTGCCTTTGTGTCTGTTCTTCAAAAACCTAAAAATGGCTTACATTCCTTATTACATCTATAAAGCCACAGCAGAAATGATGTATTCTTAGACTCTCATATTGACAAAAGGAAAGCACAAAGGGCTTTCTATCTAGGTGTTTGCAGAACGTTTTTCCAGTTGTCTTGTTGCAAACCTCAGTGACAGAACAGGTCTTCCAGGTGCCAGGAATGGTGGAACTTATGACCGACATGGCTGGCTTTCAACACACTTCTACAGTCATCTGAAACCCCTGTCCTTTATCCAGATAAATCCTGATAAATTCATAACAAGGGAACAGCAGCTTAGGATATCTGGTAGGTCTTTCAGTCATACAGATCACTGGTCTTAGAGGAAATTAACTGCCTGTTTAAAAGTGGGGAATGGGGACAGGAGAAGAAAGCCTTCCTTCAAGCTGAAGTGCTAAACCACACAGCAATCTCTGGGCTAGAATCTGGTATGATGCATGCTGTAGGGCAATGCAAGATGCAGCATCTGCTCTCATCTAAATGAAAGTCCATGCAGAATCAAGAGGTGGAATTAGCCCTTTGTACACTGCTGCTTCTGCCTAAAGATTTCCCTCTCTGCCTGAAAATACAGTGGTCTCTAAAACTGCTGCTGAACAGCTCCTGGTGATGCTGAAAGTGTTCAGATGACAAGTTAGTAACATCAAGAATAGCTTTCCATGAAGTCTTTGCAGCACTGTCTGTTTTCACAGGTTACGAACTTAAAATCTGCAGACTTCAAGTACCTCACTGTAATGGGGCTGACATGCAATGCAGTTAAATGAAAAAAGTTGTCTGTATAAGGAAATTTGGAACCGATTTTGGTTTAGATGGTTGGAAATGGTGTGTAGTCAACTGCTATAGAAAAAATATATCTAAAAATTGTTAGTTTAGCCCTAGCTCAGAATGAAGAGACTAAAACCATGTGTGTTAAATGAAGCAAGGTCACAGTCCCCCATGCCTGATTCTATGAGCACAAGGCAGCACCTGGCTACTCGGATATGACTCTCAGTGGTAGAGAAACAAACAAAAACAACCAACCAAACCCCATCTCCCAAAAAGCCAAATAAAAAAATACCAAGGTATAACGGTTTTGTATATACACGTAACTATGCAAGTGCATATGTTGTGTGTATACACACACACACACACATACATGTACACATACATATCAAATGAGATTCACTGCTTGCAAGCTCACCACACTTGGGGTTCTGGTGTACTCCCCAGTATCCTACTGCCTACTACGGAATTTTCTGGCTGATGTCTAAGCTAGGATTGTTGTCATGTGGTAACAAAGACCAGCTCCTAAACTCACCTGTGTAGCTTAACACAAGTGCATCTCAAAGACAATACTACACTCTGCAGCAAGACACAGGCATAGTGGGCTCCACTAATAGAAATACAACACTTGCATAGCCTTTTATCAAATTACTTACCTGAAGTTAATTAAATGAAGCAACAAAGCTATAAAATCATAAAATATATAATGGCTATACCATATATAATAACAGTATCCTTTAGTCAACGCAGTTTATCAGCTGGCTTCTGAAGATGGCTGCTTAAGCTCTACAGCCAAACCCAGAGCTGATTATGTTTTGAATGTTCTCAGAGCTGCTTGCTTCTCACTTCTACAATTCCTCAGGTTCTGTTCCTGGAACCAGCTTGAGCTCCAGATGCCTTGCTCCTTTGATGGTCCACAACTGAACACCTTCAATATTAATTTTCCTACAAGTTGTTCTGGAACACTTATTCCCGGAACGGATTTGCTTAATGGTACTATTCCTTGCAGAAAGCTTTCCAGGCTTTATAAATGTTTCTTGCTTACAACCTTCTTACATGGTTTTATTTTTGTTTTCCAAATTCCATTTTTATTTTAAGGGTACAACCTCATTTTAAGATCCACACTTAGTTTGGTGAAAGTTCTGTGTCATGTGGTGACTTTATGAAAATGCAGCAAGAGACTGATTTACAGTTAGATTTTCCTCAGTTACTAAGTTCTGATACACAGAGAGATTTTCCTAACTGCATCACAAGCCCACTGGGTATGTGCCAAGACTTACATTAGCACTGACAGCAGCATACTCTATACTGTAAAATGATTTTCCAAAGCAGAGACTCATGTTAGAAAGAAATTTCTAACATGCCCCATTGGTGGGCTTCAAAAGAATTAAGAGAAAAATACAACAAGCCCTTAGTAATTTAAATAAACCTTATCCTCAGATTTCAAGGGGGAAAAAAAAAAAAAAAACAGAGAAAATACCTTTTTTTTTTCTTCTTGTGTGTGTGTGTGTGTGTGTAAGATATTGAAGTTCAGTGAAAATTTCAATCCTCCTCTAATGAACACCAAATGGATGTCCCAGACACTTGGAATGGAAAAACTTGGTTAACTCCCTTAGGTATTACTAGGTTTATGTTGAAATACTTAATTGAATTTTTATTCCTTATCACTTTTGAGTATCTCCATCTGTGGATATATTTCTATGATTAACTAATCCCTTCAAGTGATAAAAACATTACACTATTCCTAACACAAAATGTAATGGGAGTTTAAACAGAAATGCAAGAATGTCTTTTCAGTAGGGAGCCCAAGAACAAACTCCATGCTATTCCATACAATCTTGTCAACACTTCGTATGTACACTTATGCTAGAGCTGTGTACTCAGCCTTACTGCTGTTTACATCACAAAACTCCACAGAATTATAAAAAGAAAGAACAAATCATCAAAGGTCACCACAAACAACTGAATAATCTTTTTAGTGTCAGAACTGAACAGCAAGAGACATGCTAACACATAAAACCACACAGATGAATCTTACCAGCTCTTTCATGTCCTGAGAATCTTCAGCAACACAGTACTTCTGGTATGCCATGAAGGAAGAAAGCGACACTCCTCCAAAATACAGGCTGATGGACAATTTGCCCCATGGGTTATCTGGTAATTCCTACTTACACAAGACAAAATGAAGATTATAACAGGAATAGCGTGACTGAGGTTTTAGAAATAGTGCACCATACCCATCCATCAAAGACAGAAAACCAGTAAGGACGGCTATTAGCATCAGTTATGACACAAGTGGGAATGTATTTATTTCTGGAATGGCAGCACTGACAACTCACTCCCAACAGGGAAACATTATCCCATGTTTGCTCACCCAGCAATAAAACCTTCCCTTTTACAGTTTATCATTAGAAATTAAGCTATATGAAATCACAGGGTTTCAGACAATACAGATTATGTGTTTTTCTGTAATGTTATTATATTTATTTAAGCATGTCCATACTTAATTATGCCAAATGTTAGTAACTTGAATTTAGAAGAATTCATGTTACTGGTTGGTAGGTTGCTTCTAAGAATGACAACACATGATACAAACAAGGACCAAAAAATATTAATATTTCTAAAGGATATATTTAAGGCCTGAAAACTATAATAAAGTAATTGGAGAAGTAACTTTAGTTTTGGATTTTATTTTGTATACTTCACCTATTACTCTCAATTTTAAGTTAAAAAACGGAGAAGGAAAAAAAACCCAGAGGGAACAAAAAGCCTTGTTCCACATCTACCATCTATGAATAAATGAAGCTACCTGAACATGTATTTCAACCTCTTCATTTGTAAGGAGTCCTTGAAGGCAGTCTACTGCATCCTGCTGCCAAAAACTTCCAATCTATTGGTGAAAAGCAAGAAGCCCCCACACATTTAAGATGTTGTGAAGTGATACTCTTACCATTCTTAACACAGAAAGAGGAAAATACATGACCATCATTGAAAAAACTTACTTGAAAACACGTATCATTAATTTTGTCAAAACAGTTTAAACATTGTCTGCTATTTGGCATGCTAAAACTAACTGTGTGGCTAAGCTGATCAGCAATTTTCAGGTCTTAGAGTGGCATACAGTGAGATGCTGCTTGCCAAGTCTAACCTTTACTATATATGTATAATAATGTATGTGTACACAATTACCTGAAGCATAACCCAAAAATACAGAATTACCCCTGAAGATAAAACTTAAGAGACAACAGAAAACACAGAATACTTTAAATATTTCTTTTATTCCCTGCAATATCTGTCTGTCCCTCAACCTGCAGGCTTATAAACCCACCTTTCTTAATCTATGAGTTGAACTGTCTCCAGCAACAAAAAAGTTTTCTTTAAAAATAAATTTAAAAGAAGCTAGTCAGTTCACAGAATTGCAAACTGGCTGAGGCTGGAGAAGGGACCACCAGAGGTCACCCAGTCCAACCTCCCTGCTCAAGCAGAGTCACCTACAGCATTTACTAAACGTTTACATTCAAGTTTGAGTTAAGATGTGGTATGTGAAGATGTTATTTACGTACCAATTACTAACAAACTCCCCTAAAATAATTCACACGCATTATTTAGCCTAACAGTTTCCCACACAGCTAAGTTCAGAATGACAGAAAACACTTTCGCAGGACTTGAAGATCTACAATTTTCTGGCAATTTTGCATTAAGAAATCCAGCCCTTACTTCATGCAGCTGCTACTGCAAAATGAAATACTACTTCAGAGTATCATCCTGTCAACTACTGCACGTGTCCTGTCTCACAAAGATTTAATTTCAGTGATAGCTGGAACGGTCACTTTATAAAGTGATCTAGAAGCTCTTGATAATTGGCTCCCTGGCTGACATGATCCTCACCAGGTATTTTATGAATCATCATTGGCAGGAAAAAACTAGCAACTAGTCTCAACCTTCATATGGCTAAATGGTGTACTGATTTGAGTATCTACTGCTTTGAGTAGATAAAAAACCTCTCTGCGTTTACCGTTACTCACTGGTATTGTCTTGTAGAGCTGACATGGTATGCAAAATGGAGGAATATCAGTATACAATGTAGTTGGATACAGATGACACTGAGGAATCCTCTCTATACAACCATGGTCTATGTACTGTACCTATACGAAAAGAAAAGCTTTCCTGAAATAATTCCTGGTTTTTAAGCCAAGTTTTATAAGAGAAAGCATTAATTTACAGCACTCACTTCTCTAGAGGAATAAATAATGGTTTGCTAGCAAGCAGGTGATGTGACAAAACAGAAATGAAGGAAAGGATTTATAAACTGGTATGGCAGGTAAATTCAGTCTCTAAACTTGTCTGGCTAAATACCTTAACTTTCATGTATTAATAGTTTAAAACTGAAAGAACTAAAAAATATGTGAAGTAGGATAGTGTCAGACATGGGAATCTACATTCAAAAAGCATTAGCAGACTCAAGAATTTAGATGAAGTTAATTCCTAACTAGAAAACGTAGCTCTGTATTTGTGCAGCAGAAAGAATTAAAACCAGACAGCCACTACTTTGTGGGTGGGGGGAAAGTAAACTTAAGTGTTTCCAAAGCCTTCCACATATGCTAACAACAATGAAAGAAAAAAACCTAAAAGAGATTACTTCCAGGTGATCAAGGGTAGTTTTTAACTTAAGAACATTTATCATCACCGCAAAAACTATGGGAAACATTGTGACAACTGAAATAAGTAGAAAGAATTCATTTTTAAAATAAACGCAAAAATCATGACACTCATCACACTTGATGAGCAGAATGAGCATCTGGACAAGGAGACGAAAGAAAAAAGGTGTGATAAGAAATTTATTTTAGTTTTATCTGCCCTTTTTTCTTAACATACATGTTTATCAAGTTCATGCATGCACAATCCCCCTCTCCCTCATATAGTTGAACTTACCTGGAGCGTACTACCACAGAGTTCTACAATTTTACCTCGATACCACATGGTATCTGATCCTCTTACAACACAAGCTTCTCCCCTTTTCCAGCAGTAGGGTTCCAGAAGACCAAGGCATTTGAACTTACTTTGTATTTCAGCCATCAATTTACTTAGTTCAATTTCTGGGCAGTGGGGGAGAATAATAAAAAAAATAAAATAATAAAATTCTGTAACTTACTAGTGCAAATTGTTTCAATCACTAAACCCCAGTAGATTCAGGTGAAGACATATATGAACATGAAATACATGTGCTGCTCAAAAAATATTTTCTAACACTGATAGAACATGTATGTTCCATGTCTAGCACATGCAAACAAGTTTCCATTTAAAGCAAGTAGTAAACTGCACTTTTGCCAATTGTGAAGCCATTAGTAATTCTGGACTACAATCTCCAAGAAGGGTCTATGAATTTTGCAACTGACACCTTGCTGGCACTAATACAAAAGCCTCTCTCCATGAACAAGACAAAAGATTCCCAGAGACAGTGACAGGACATCACAGAAGAACACAAACCAAACACATGTTCAGAAGACCCTCTGCTGCTGCTGTATGAGTCTACAGCAACAAACGTAAGAACAACACAGTCTTGGGCAAATCCGGTTACTGAACTTTGAATGTCAAAGTTTTATGATATGATGTAATAGTTAAATGGACTTAAGAGTTAAAAAAATAATGTTCTCATATGTCAGATGAAGATGTACCTTTCTCAACCAGTACAAACAGAAAATATTAGGAGATACAGAATTTATCACTGCACAAATAAAAAGCCCAAGGAAACTGGGTACTTCGCTCACACTGAAAGAAAAAACCCAACCAACCCAGTAATATTTGAGAACCAGGCTAATTTCCAAGAATCTTTAGGACTGCATCTTCATTAGTCTTGGTAAAATGTATCACAACCTCAACATTACTTTAAAAAAAAAAGAACAAAAAAACAAAAACAAACAAAAAAAAAAAAAAAAAAACAAAACCCAAAAAAACACTTGCTGCTTTACCCAATACTGTCTAGAGAAGAAAGGCAAGTAGCCAGCCCACCAAAGAGCTGAGGGTTTTTTGGTTTATTAGGAAGGTGGAAAGAGAGGAGAGCTGATTTTGTTGGCTTTAAGGAGAGGACACTTTCTCCTGGGGATCTGGGTTTCATCTGCTGGACCTCTCTCCACTGCTGCAGAGCAAAGGGTGCACAGCCATGTACCCCTCCCCCCCATGCCAAACACTCTACCACCTCCCAGCAGCAATCCTCCCAACAGGAATCTTCCAGAGCTGTGTTCTGATACAGAATGCATGTACTAGAACATGTATCTGGTATACTCTGATATACCAAAGCTATCGGATTAACAGACATAATTCTTCTATGCAATCTTACCAGATGATTTGGGTATTATATAAATAGTTCCATCATGTCCAATGGAGCTTACTATAGCTTGAAAAACTTTTGCTTCAGGTATAACAGGGGATTTATATGCTTCACTGATTCCTGAATGAAGTATTGAGTTGTATGTTTTGCACGGTATTTGTTCATGCTCAAAACCAGCAATGTTCTCATCTGGAGCAGGGCTGTTTCTTGCACATACAGTTTTGGAATTGCAACTATCCAGTCGTGTGTTCTCTTGCTTTAAATGTACTTTAAGATGTTCCTTGGAGACTGAGCAAGCCACATCAGCTTTATCAGCTCTAGCAGATTCAATCAAATCACACCAACATATTAACTGACAAAGAACTTGAAAAGTGAAAAAGAATGAAATAATACAAGTGGAAAATACACACAAAGATAGAAATGCTTCTTAAAATACTATCAAACATCTGATCTACCAACCTGGAGAACAGAAACATGCAATGGATACAATTAATGTTATACTCAAGCTAAGTTCATTAAATATGTAATTCTGTTGCTAAACATTCTGTAGAGGACAATCCAAATTTTTGGTTTACTTATTAGCTTATGACATGGATATGGGAGTCTGAAAGAACGTAAAGGAAAGCATCCATACCTTCTGTTTCTAGAAGCCAAACCCTTTTTAATAAGTTGTTCTGAAATATCAACCAATTCTCCTGTTTCATCCCTGCAAAGAATTTTCACAGGCAGTGCACAAGCCCCATCACTTTCCTGAAAAACACAAGAGAGCAGGACAACATACTACAACATGCATTTCCTCTAAACTACAGGTATATTTTTATTTCATTGGTACTAACTGCAAATCAGGTGTCGTTAAACAACTGATACCCACATCAGAAGACACAAAATTTATTTAATCCATGACACAGTTCCCCTCATTTTACCAACTGTTTTAAAGATGATGTTAAAAAAACGTAACAGAATAGAACCCTGCTTCTTCCTTAGTTTTTTTATTAGAATGAACTGTCAAACATTTGTTTTCCTCCGGCAGGAGTTTTAAACCTACTCATAAATAAACTTTGCTCATCAGTACCTTTATTTCCAGTCACACTGTAAAACCTTACTAGTACCTGCCAACAGATACCAAACAAATCAAACCCCCATAATATTTATTTTTTTTTAACCATTACAAGAAATCAACTACTGATGATGTTTGTACACCATCATATTTGTTCTTTCAGTTTCTGAGGCTCAAAAACTAATAAAGTAGCTGCTGAAATCACTCATTAAGAACGCAGCATCTTTCTCTTCTGTCCATAGAAGCTCTCAGCATGCAGCTATCCTAAAGATACAGATATTATTCTTCAGAAACTAAATACATGTAAGACTGTTCTTTCCACACTGTGTAGCCCAACTGCTCTAATGCTTCAGTGAAAAACAAAAGCAGAAAAAAGACAAAGCATTTTTTCCTGTAAAGCAAACAGCAATCTATGCCAGTTCCACTCCGGATTTTTTGAAGAGCGAAAATATTTAGGGGGAAAAAAATAAAATAAATAAATTACTGGACAACCTGACAGAAATTCTACAAATACAAACCTGTATAGTAATTTTTACTTCTGCCCCAGTTAGGTAATAGGATAAACATTCACATGCTGTTGTGGTCCACTGCGTGCTTCCACCTGTTGGTCTGACAGAGAACAAATTATAATCTCCATTAGTAGAAGAGAAATTGGCATCTCCTGAGCTTAACCACAAAGCCTTCCCCTAACTGAGAGTTTTTGTTTTGTTTTTTTTTTAACTACCTGAACTGCCAGGGAAAAGAAGACAAGCTCTGTTGCAGTCATCAGTAAAAAGAAATGGTTATTTATCTCTGAATCTATCTCACAGGAAGAACAGAAAAACATAACCCCAAAACTAGGAGGATTGTGAGTTCCAGAAGTGTACCTGTCTTAATAGAACGAAGGAAAAATCCATACTTCATCTGGAAATTAGGCTTTTCATAGTCATTCAGGGAATGAGTATTACAAACATGGTTAGTTTTCCTTCACAGTATAGAAAGCACACAAACTAATGCAGGGGAGAATATCCCAGTTCTTTCCTACAGTCTAGAAAAATCCTGTACATTTTCATGAGATCTGATTCATCTCAAATTCTGAACCAAGGAAAAAAGCATTCAGTGAAATGAGAAAAATCTTTAACACTGGTCCAAGGATTTTATAATTAATACTACAAATATTCTTTCTCTTTTTAGCATGACTTCCGCTTTATTGGTATGCAGCATAACCCTTGGAAAAAAACCCCCAACCCTTTCTAAAACTAATCGCAGCCACCATCCTATTTCTTTTTTTATTCAAAAAGCAAACCACTTAGATAGTCTCAGATAATCAGTGCTAACACAGGAAAATACTACGTTATGTCGTTATTTGTTTCTAATACTGTTAACTCAGTATAAGAAAAAAGCTACCTTATATCTGCCAAGGAACATTCTATTGCTAATGTCCTAATTAGCTTCATGCTTTCCTCAAGTTTTCTTAGGCAGCAGATATCCACTGTTTTTTCAGCTCCAGAATCGTAAAGCATTACCTATTTCAGACAAGAAACACAATGAAACAGAAAATAGCCCCTCTTAGTGTTATCTGTAACAATAGTAAATTGAAGCATGCCTGAACAGGTAAACAAAATTCAAACATTATCAGCATTCAACGAACGGCCTTTACACTAAAGTCCTTCATCACACAACACAAATAACCACCACAGTGTACTGAGGAAGACAAAACACACGAATGTGCTCAAAGGGCATTAATCAACTTTACAGAGGCTCTTACTTGAATAAGAAAATTTATTTTCCTGTGCTTCAGTTATGCTTAGTTTGTCTCTAGATCTAGAAACACTGAAATAGTTCCCCTCCACCAACTGCTTTTTAGTCTGACATGGTTTAATAGCTCTTTGAGGGCTCTTAGCCTTGGAAAGCAGATGACGAAGTGTAGCATAGAAAGTCCCATTTCTGCTTCCTATGTTTGAGGCAAGTAGTTGTGATCTACTCCCAAAATGCCTCTTCTGATGCTTCTTCTTCCCTCCAAATGAGTGCAACAAAATGCATGTTTAAAGCAGCACTGTATGAAAAGTTACTGTGGAAAGTGTTAGACCTAAGTGGCACAGTGCATCACTATCTGTTTGGGGCTCAAGCAACAGCCTGACTACATGTGTTTCTGTGGCAGTGTACACAGTTCAACTGGCTCCATCTTTTAGCAAGTATCATTAAGTTTGAATTAATGTGATGACCCTCAGGTTTACACAGCTTCTGGAATCTAAACTGTTAAGGTATAGTTTGGGAATGTGTGCTGCATTACAAAGTGTACTGTAAGCATACACAAAGTCAACCTCATAAGCCTTCCTCAGCTCCCAGGTTCTCTGCATGAGACAGTTATCTTATTTGCAGCAACGTACAACATAAACTCTTGATAAAAGCAAAAGGCTCTTAGAAAATATTAACACACAAGAAGCAAAGATTTGACATTATTTTAACCAATGAATGCTTACAAACTTTAGAAATACAAGTTTGAACCCTGTTATAATAAGAGGTTTACCTCTGCACTTGTTTCAGAGATGATCCTGCTTATTTGACCTCTTTCCCACTGTTTGAAATCACATACATAAACAGCACAGTGCATTCCACTTTCCCATTTCACGACCTGGGGCTGCAATTCTTTGTAGATGGCAGCCATCTTCTCCTGTAAACTAACATTCAAAAAACCTGCTTTTCTAGTGGTAGAATTTTATCCAGTGAATAAATGGTTTATTCAGTCAATCACTGTTCAAACAGTGTAACAGTAAAGTTTTAGTAACTAACATTTTACAGCAGTTTTTCTTCATGACATGTTAGAAAAACATGAAATGGAGCTTCAAAACACATGCAATCTGATTAAAATTCTGTAAAGCCATCACGTTTTCTTAAACAATGGATTTAATCTGAGTGATCCTGACTGTTCTGTATACCACTATTTGAAAGACACACTATTTACTCTCAACAGCTTGAAAAGTGTCATGACACTAAACAAGTGTCATGACAAATTCAATGGGACTTTAAGTAGCTACAAGCAAGAAAATGAAAAGATGGAAGAAAAGAAGAGGCAGGAAGTAAGCAATCTGCACTAAGCAAGGCCATTTCCATTTCACTGTCTTCAAACACTATTACCTAAATGTTACCTAAGTATCTATTAAAGGAAGTTTGAGACACTATGTCTAAAAATTGCCTTCAAACTTTTCTAACAACATATTGTGTGGAAAGAAATAACCTGATTAGAATTCTATGACTTAGGATACCACTATTATTTAACAATATTTCTAATGAAGGAATGGGGAGGAGAAAAAGAGCAGAGACTTAATCTTTCTGGACAGTATTGCATTTATCAGGCCCCAATACTTACTACATTTAAACTGATGTGAAATCAGAGTCAGATCGTGTACTTAATTTGAAATCACAAATATTTAATAAACCACAACATAGTGCCCATCTGTCTTTTGTTCCTATACTTTGCTCAATGAAGCAATGTAAAGTCAACAGCATTTCAGAGTACCCCATATTAAACACAACCCTAATCAGAGTTTGTCAGTTAGAACAAACTTCAGCGGTCTGTAATAAGAATGCCTTGAGAAAAGTTCTTTGAATTTTAGTACCTTTTCAGTATACTTTCCGATGACAGACATCGTACAAAAATTTTACTAGGAGACACAACATGACTAATTCTCACTTGTAGCTGTTTATTACAAAGCAATCTGAAATCTGCTTCATCCATGGATTCCACATCTATAGGATTTAAAGCTTCTGAGGTTTCAGGAATTTCTTCTATAGGAAGACTCCATATTTCTTTAGGCCCTACAGCAGTAACACACCTGTAAAAAACATAAAATACTTAGCATGGAAAGTTTAAACACATTTTAAACCAAGTGAAAGAAGAGCTCTGTAACCACACTTCAACATGACAGAAATCATTCAACATGAAGAGGGCTGAATGAAGAGTAACTCAGAAAAGCAGACCCCCTCACCCCCAAGACGACAAAACCAGTTCTAAATGCTACTTCTGAAACACTCACGATAGTAACATTTTTCTTCTTCTTCAGAAGGTATCCTTGCACGTTCTACTATCAGATGAAAGCACTACACAATATGGCCTGGCAGCAGAAAAGCAACCCTCACACATACAGGCTGCTGAACATTAATGTTTGTGTCTGGCTTAAAAGTATTACTAGTATCATGCTTCTCGAAAGCAATGTTGCCTCTGAGTGAAAGCCACAACATTCAACTCTGATGTGTAAATATTCCTTTCAGAAATAAAAAATACTAACTTCAGCAAAACATGGAGCTGTTGGAGCAACTCCAGAGGAGGGCCACGAGGATGGTAGGGGGGCTGGAGCACCTCCCATATGAAGACAGGCTGAGAAAGTTGGGGCTGTTCAGCCTGGAAAAGAGAAGTCTGTGTGGAGACGTCATAGCAGCCTTCCAGTATCTGAAGGGGGCCTACAAGGATGCTGGGCAGAGACTCTTCGTTAGGGACTGTAGTGATAGGACATGGGGTAATGGCTTTAAACTTAAACAGAGGAAGTTCAGGTTAGATATAAGGAAGAAGTTCTTTACAGTGAGGGTGGTGAGGCACTGGAACAGGCTGCCCAATGAATTTGTGAATGCTGCAACCCTGAAGTATTCAAGGCCAGGCCGGAGAGAGCCTTGAACTACTGGGTCTAGTGGAAGGTGTCCCTGCTCATGGCAGGGGCGTTGGAACTAGATGATCTTCAGGTCCTTTCCAACCCAAACTATTTTATGATTTTATGATTTACCTGTCTAGCATTCCCTGAGGAAACAAATACAATGCAACTGGTGCTACCAGCTAAGCAAGAGTACTGAATGAAGCATAGTCATGGTATTATCTTGATGAAAACTTGTTAAATTGTGTGAGCTGGACAGAATAAATCCCAGCAGCAATCAAGAGTATGGTATGTATTTTGAGCCACAGCCCAGCTTAGTACAAGTCTGTGTGAATTACGACAACTAGAGATGCAGATTACAGCTTGCAAAACCACCTGTTAATGCAGGAGAAGTGGTTTCCTGTAAAAATCACCAACTAAAGGAAAGATCAAGCCTCAGTTTAACTGCTGGCCATTTCTGGGCTCTGGAAGAAACTCTTTCCACTTTTCAGAGATCTACCACGTGTCTTTTCATTTGCATAAAGGAAACAAACTGCTCTGTCAGAGAGAAAGTTCCACAGTGCTGAAGTACAGAATCATCCAGTACATACCGCTACACAATTATCTATGTGAACCTTCCTGATGCAGGTATTTGGGCAGTGCTGGTTAAAGCAGCTAACTCGTAGAACCAGGAAAGAAATTAACACCCTAGCTCGTAAAAATGCTTGTCTTGCCAACAACTAGCGTGAACTATGAAAAGGACAGAGGTGATGAGTCACGGAGAGTTCTCCCACGTGAAATACATTACATGTCTTACCACCATCCCTCTAGGAAGTCCAGTATAGCATTATCACTGCAGATTTGTCAGAAAAAAACCAATTAATTTAGAATGAACTTCAGACTCCAAGGTTTCTTCCTGGAATTCTGTATGGACTACTTCCTATCCCAACCCAAGAGTAAGGTTACTGACATTTGGTTGTCAGCAAGTCGCTTCGATAGAGCATTGTGCCCTCCTGCTTGTATTGTCTTGTACGAGTTTAGAGCTAGCCTGGGTACCCTTCAACAGTATTAAACACTGAGGAGTCATCATACCCTAAATGTGATTTTAAATGACCTAAAGCAGGTTTAAATTATTCACTAGTCTCTTGCCTTTTTTCAGACATCCATCTTTGCAAATGGGAAGTTCAGTGAGAAAGTGTGACAAATAGAGACCAGTGCACACTGGAAAACAAAAGCAAAAAAACCCCCTGCCTCCTCTCCCTACCCACCTGCAATGAAACACCATTCCAGCTAAACAACATGGTGCACTGGGTGCAAATGGCAAGGTGTTGGTAGCTGGGAATATATGAATATAACCCATGAGTTATCTTTTTAAAAAGCCAACAGATTAAATGCAGCAGTGCTATCTGCTTATCAGCCTCATGTCCCCTAGCAGGCTTCCTAATAGTTCTGTCTGTTGCTGTCATAGCTGGTTATCCAGAGTATTTATTTTCTAGCAGATGTTCCAAAGAGATGACCTATCTCAGGTGCAAGTTAAACACACAAAAGTGCTATTTCTTGTCTTATTAAAAGGGAATGGGAATCTTAATGTTAAGCAGTTCAGGAAGATTTGGCACTTAAATACATTGCAAGTATGATCATAGAATAATTAGGGTTGGAAAAGACCTTAATCCCCTCTCCCCCCCCCCCCCCCCGCCATGAGCAGGGACACCACACACTAAACTATGTCACCGAAGGCTCTGTCCGGCCTGGCCTTGAACACCACCAGGGTTGGAGCATTCACAACTTCCTTGGGCAACCTATTCCAGTGCCTCACCACCCTCACTGTAAAGAACTTCTTCCTTATATCTAATCTAAACTTCCCCTGTTTAAGTTTAAACCCATTACCCCTTGTCCTATCACTACAGTCCCTAATGAAGAGTCTCTCCCCAGCATCCTTGTAGGCCCCCTTCAGACACTGGAAGGCTGCTACGAGGTCTCCATGCAGCCTTCTCTTTTCCAGGCTGAACGGCCCCAACCTTCTCAGCCTGTCTTCATATGGGAGGTGCTCCAGTCCTCTTATAATCCTCGTGGCCCTCCTCTGGACTTGCTCCAACAGCTCCATGTCCTTTTTATGATACAAACATTTAATCTCCAGTTTTTGAATCAATTACAATTTCAATACATTATGTTAGTCGAGGTTTAGTTTGAGAATTCAACTATGCCAAACTGCAGAGTTACATGCATACTGTGCAACATACATCAGTTAATGAACGTGACTTGTAATGGATTTATCACAAATGTGGTAAATTCCAGCCACTGGAGGTGACATACTAAAGCCAGTAATTTTGTTACACAAATTCAGTATTTCCAGATACTTTCAGTTATGCACAGTGTATTTACCCAGGTATGTTGGATGCTAGGTCTTCTTTAACTAGCTGGCAGTTAATACTACATCTTCCTCCATGAACAGCAGAGGAGTCAAAAAGTTCAACAGATAAGATGTTATTATCTAAAATTTCTGTGAATGAATAATATAATTAGTGCTGATCAATGACAGTAAAAATACATGGTTTTGAAGGCATGTTAAGTGGTATTAAAAGACAATTTTGGAAGATCACGTTTGATTTATAAAAGAATTGTTTCTGAGCATCAATAATATGTATAGGCTTAGCTTGGCCCCTATCTATAAAATTAACTTAAAGTACACCAGTAATTACATATGTGGTTTCCAAACCACCATTCCACAGGTGTTGAAAAATAACTAGCTGCATATTAACAATAAATGGTATTGTATTGAGAAGAATGCTGCTAGGGCACATATGTGTCATCTGAAATCCTTCCCCTGCCATGTTTTAGAGCAGCAGTGATCACACTCCCAGCTACCAATAGTTAAGGAGAGTCAAGGCTAGCTACTGCTTTTGGAAACAAGCCCATCTTGATTAACTAGGATACTTTTATCACTTAATGCTGGTGTGGTCCATAAGAGAAGACATAAACAGAGCTTTTGTCAGTTTTATCTGTTATGTCTCTTCCAATTAGTTCATGTTCAGATATTCTCACTCCAAGCTACCTGTTGCAAGTATGTACATAAGCATTTCAAGAAAATACTATCTAGAAGTCCATGTTTCTACATTTGAGCCATTTTAATAATAAGCAAATGAATACACACTTGACAACTTACCAACAACTGAACACACTATAAGTTTATCTTCAGTTATTTCTTCAAATCTTTCCTTGGCTTCTCTGCTCCACTCATTTGCCCCTTTATAAGGCTCAATGTAAGCCAGCCTGCACCTGATTGCCTAAAGAATAACTCAAATTATGTATCTATCATCACATATCAAGACCATCTCACTACAGCCAAATCACAGCCTTCACTCTGCACTCATGCAGGACAACAAAACAGAGTGACAAGGTTGTACATTACCACTGCTTGATTTCAGATGACACCGCCCGGCACCTGAGCATGAACCTCAAATTCAGATACATTCTTGCTGAAATAGAAAGGCTTTACTTCTCCTTGCCTCCCTTTATGGTTGGACATAGAATTGGAACAGAGATCAGCAAAGATTACTAGAAAGAGTGATGAAGAAAGCCTTCATCCCATTTTTTTTTATGATGTAATAATCCAGACTGGGGCATCTAATATGAATATCATAATACCATTGTAGAAGTCTGAATGACTAAATACAGAGACACCATAGTTCCTGTATTAGAAATTTCATGCCAGATTTGACAGGGATTAATTGGGAGACATAAAAAAAAGAGACACAAAGGAAACCAGAGTAGATAAAGTACTTTGATTACAGAATTTCTGTTTACCACTTTTATTGCAAGTTATGCTAGCTACACTATGACTTAATTTTAAACTGTGAATGTCATTGTTTTCTCCTTCTTGTTTATTGCATTGAAGGAGAGTAACACAGGTGAGGGAAAAAGAGAAAATAAAGACAATAGAAACAAGAATGTTCTGTGCAGATATTCTTAGGTCACAGGCAGTCAGAAATATGAAAATAAGACTGACAGGTTAAATAACCATTAAAAGAAAGAGCTGTGGATGAACAAAACCAACACTACATTAAGCATTGCTCATTCCAAGCTTGGCCAAGATTTCTGCACCATCCAAGTCCACTAAAATGCCTTCAAACTGTGTTAATGTGCTGAAGAAAGTCAAACTTCTCTTGTAACTGCCTAATTCAAATCTCTTAAATAACCAACAAGAAAATGTTCTTTAGTCCCTTCTCCGTTAAGTTCAAAGTGAAGAGGCCTAGTAGCATGTGCTGAAGAGCTGACAAGCTTTTAATAGATTTTTCTGAGGACTTATACTTGGTTAATAACAAGCAATCAATTGGAACAATAGGATTAACACACGGCAAAAATCCCAGCACCCTTATTCAATCCATTAGCTGCTCTGATGTGAAGCATTAAGACACCACAAAAGCAAGAACATTTTGCATTTCCAGAATGTTTCCTCTGCCTTGCTGTCAAAAAAGGCTCAATTATTTTGGCTGAAACTTTCTCCAGTTACTGCTCAAAATATAAACAATTAAATCCTATTTTCAGTAGATACTGGACAACCTTAGATACAACAATCACTACTTCTTCTGCCTACAACTGGTTAAAACCCCTCTATAAAATAAAGGAAGTTTTAAAGTTCAGTATAATTATGATTGGTAACCAGAACCATCAAATAAACAGCTGAAGGAAAATAATTGTTTCCTACTGAAGACTTATTAGATTAGAATGTAAAAATTACTTTGGCTTTTGGAGTAAAAGAAGGTATTTGAATTAAACATAGACACACAATGTATATACACCTTCCCACAAGCCAATATGAGATTTCATTTAAAACCGAATTACATAATGCACACCCAAAACATGTTAGATCAGTCACATAATAAACCCATGTGAAAAGGAACTTGCTTAATCTTTTATTTACTTCAGAATGTTAACAATCCTCTCCTTCCCCCCTTCCATTCACTGAGATTCTATTAATTCCAAGTATTTAACCTGGGCAAGCACTAATTTACCTTTTCTGGAAAGCTCAGAAACTCCTTTTTCACTCTGCGTACATCTTTAAGAGTTACATTAGCAATGTTGCCATAGTCAACATACTTCACGGTAACTTCTTGATGACTTGGCAGCCCTTCAATGAAAACAACCCAAGTTATTAAACCAAAAAATGGAGTACCTGATGCATGTTAAAGCACCAGAATTTCAGAGCAGAAATCCACATTTATACCATAAAGTATCACATTTTCAGATGTTCTATAACACAATTAAAAAACTATATCCTTTAAGGGCCAGCTCTTTAAGGTTCCTGAAATGACAGTTAGCATTTTGGTGCCCTTCCATCTAATGACTTTATGAGACACTGTCACATTAAATACAGGCCAAGTAGACATGGAAGGATACAGGCATGGTACACTGCCCATACAGGCAACAGAGAGGTCAGTGCAAGTACAATCCCCATCCTGTTCCAAATTATTATGGAGAATTATTAACCTGCATTAGTTACAATACAGGTTGGCTATAATAAATAAATCTGTAGTTTAAATTAGATCAAACATTATTTAAAATTATAATAGAATGCCAATAATATGTAGAAAATTAAGTATACTGCTTCTCTTTGAGGAAAGAAAAAGGTATAAAACACCCCATTAATAGAAAAAGAATATAACATGAATTAGTACTAATGACTTTATGCATTTACCTGGCAGTCTATGAATGCCTAGTAAAAATAATGGCTGTTTGCCACTATTCACATCCAGTGTGACTCTAATCTAGTATCACATCTGATTTTGCAACCTAGCATTAGAGTGAAAGAATCAGTACTTCACCAATTATCTGTGCTCTGTACCAATTCCCATCTTCCTGTTTTGCAACACAGGCTTGTCCTTCAACTGGGCAGGCAACTTGCAAGTTTTTCCTATAGCCACATTTATATATCTCCTGAATTTTCTCTGAAATAGCTAAAAAATCCAGACTCTCTTTCTAAAAAAAGAAAAACAAAAACATACATACACACCATATGTTTTGTTTTGTTTTTTTTTTAATTAAGGGTATTTTTAGTCTTTTAAGGGACACTTTCTCTAGTAGTGTACTTTCTAGTCTTTCCCCCAAACAGTGGTTATGAATATTTGAACTGAAAAACCTAAGAAACATTGAGTATTGTCCTGTTGAGTCACCACTGTGAACAGTAAAACACTACATACTCATATAGAAATCAACTGTGTAACATAAACCAAATGTTAGCTTCCTGTAATTCCAAGAATTCATGGAAATAATCTAGGATTAATTAGGACTGTAGGAATTAATCTCATCTACTAATTCTACAAATCCTAAAACTGGTAACAAGTGACTTAAGTTAATGGAAATTGTAGCTTATTTAATGTGGAGTACAAGTAGCTCAATGTTAAAACATTTGTTCAGAATTTTATTTAAATAGACCTGATTCCTAAACTTACCAACTGGAGATAGAAATCACTGGGACTATTAATGTGACAAACTGCGACATAGACACCTTCGCCTTCTTGTGGAAGCTTAGGTGGACTATACTTCAAGATGGCATTATCTTCTAAGTGACTGGGAAGCTGAGATCTAAACCTAATGGGGAAAAAAAAAAAATTCTGAATAAATTCTGTCAAAATTAACTGAGATGGAACCTTTTTATATTCAAATGTCAAGTCTCTCCATTTAAAAAAAAAAAAAAAAACAACAAAAAACAAAAAACCCACAACCCTGCAAAATGGTCTTACAAAAATAGCTTGATTCACATTTGTATGAATAGCTTCAACTTTCCTTCTCACAGGTGGCACAGCCAATTCTTTGTAATGCTTCTCCCTTCACACGAAATGTATGAAAAATGCTATAAAGTAAAATGCTAGAATCCACTAGCAAACCCATTTTTAGATTTCCTTTTCCTCACTTATGAGAAAAAGCAATTACCTGAGGAATACAGATGCAGTAAAAAAAAAAACAAAAACATCTCCCACTGTTCTCACCACTATAACTAGTTACTGTCAAATATAAACAAAAACCTTTCTCTGTGTGCAGCAAAATGAACTATAATTTCCTACAGATTTGCATGCTACACCCCTGTACCCAAACACCAAAACACTCGTGTTGTTCTCCATCTCCTGTCTCTTCCACCAGTCCCTCCAAAGCACCTCTCCTCTGTCCTAATGTTAGCATTAGGTTAGCATCAAATTACCCTTATGCCCTATGGTTGTTTCTCCTGTTTGTTGTGCCGCATGCATCGCATCAGATGGCTGGTTCTGATGTGGTGATTAACCTGTCACTGCCCACCATCCAAATCAAACATACACAAGGCTGATTTTTTTTCTGTCCATGGTAGACAGTAAGACCTTCTCCTTTTACCCCACTGTTATTCAAACTTCCACAGAAATTTAAATGTTGTCACATTTGAAAATAAGATTTACTATCTAAATAAAACCCTGACTAATGCCCAAGACTATACCACACTGCTTATTAGAGCAGGTGAAAAAAGGAAATCAACAGGTATTGCTGAAGATTAATAGATTAATGCATCAGACACTAAAAACCAACTTGCTTGGTAAACTTCACAAGCATTATGCTGTTATCATTCATGGCATAAAAGTATAAACTAAAGAAAGCAACATACCTTGCCAAATCTAAAAAAATTAACGCATCCTTGAGAGACAATGGCATGTTACTGCATATGTTATTAAATGGAGGTTTTTTCAAATCCACAATGAGAACACCATCCTCTTCTCTAAATATGGTCATTAAAACCGTTTTGTTATTTACCATTCCTAAAAATGTTGTCTTTGCTTTCTCTCCCCAACCTTCACTCTGTGTTAGGAAAAAATTAAAACTTACTGAAGATGTCAGAATGTTAGAACAAAAACTGCAAATAGTAATAAAAATAAAAGTATGCAAGGAAGGGAGCACAGACACATGTGAACAGATGAAACACCAAACAGTTAAGACCATCTAATCCATAGCCCTAATGTTCCATGATGGATTTGCAAGTTTTTTAAACCGTACAGGACTGAGTCAGAGCTAAAAGGTGCAGTTTTCAGCACGCTTCTTTTAAAGTTTTGCGATTTCATCCCCTCTGATCGTTCTGATAGAAAAAACAGAATTATCATAAGCTGTTTAATGTCATACTTAAGTTTCTGCTCTCCAATTTGTTTCAAAGTCTATTCTTATCTTTTTGTGTCTTTCTACAAATGTTCAACATAGTTTGGTCAATTAACACATCCTTCCTCTCCAAAACACCCTCCTTGACATTTTATCTACCTTGAGAAAGCCTGTCTGAATTTGTTTCTCGTGGAACAAGTTAATGCATTTCTCATTTGATACTGCAAATCCGTGCTTTTTAGGTGTGACAGCACATAGAAGGAAGGATTTTTACCCACACCTGTGAAAACTGCTTCTGATCCTTCCTACTTAAAGTATCTCAGACAACATCAGACTGGTATAGAAAACCCACAAAACCAACCAGCAGTTATACAGTCAGAAATGCACAGCTGCTTTGGACATAATTAATTCCCATGTGAATGTGGCAAAAAGAAAGAGAGCCTAACAGATAAGTGAATACTAAAGAAAATAATCCTGCAAGATGCGCCACTTTTCTAAGGGAATAAAGGCTGACAGTACTTTATAGTTGTTACGCTGAAAGAAAATAACACTTTTTAATAGGGAAAAAAAATAATTAAGTTACAAAGGACAATCCCTGAAAAGATTTTCTTAAAAAATCTGAAGCCATTTCTTCTGTTTAGGTGGTTTTAAAAGTTACCACTTACATAAAGTTGTTAGACAGCCATGAAATACCAGTTCTTTAATTGGTTTTTAAATTCCACAAAAGAACATGTCTAGAGTAAGAGCAGTGAGATTTAAGCCTGAAGTATGTATTTGTAAACCCAGAGGCTTTTAAAGACAGACTGCTATAAAGCTCATTTCCTTTGCAATTAAAGTACACAACCCATCTTTTTAGAAGAGAAGATTTAACTTTTTCTTTTAAATAAAATATACCCTGTACTCCTTTCAAACTTCCTTCTGTTTATACTAGAACAAGATCAATGTAAATTATGTATTTAAGTTCTTCAGTATAAGTCTTAGGAAGAAAAAAAATATCCTTGAATAGTACGAACAGCTTTTACTTACTGAATTTTTGGGAACAACATCCTTCAATGAACACCGTACTGCTAAAGGTGGAACAGCTGCAAGTTCTGCCCCAGTATTCTGATCAGGCTTCCTTATAAACAAACTAATGTCATCTGTTTCAATAGTTTGGAGAGTAGCAGGTTTAGGCCTTTCAGAAGGAACACATCTATTGTCAATAGGAATAGAAGCAGTGCTAGCTTAAAAGTAAAAAAACAAAAAAAACAAAAAAACCACAAACAAACAAAACAAACCCAAAAACCCCCACAGAAACAAAAAAACAAACAAAAAAACCAACCAAAAACCCAACACCAAAAAATACCCCAAACCAAACCCCAGACTTAAAATAGAGGTCATTATTCCAGTAACTGGCATGATGTCATGTCACTGAAACAAAATTAGAAAGTCCCAATGAAATGCCTTTTTTTTTTTTTTTTTTTTTTTAAACATTGCGTACTTGTGTTCTCTTTCTCAGTGCAAGTCTAAGTTAAATATTTTAACGTGTGAAGGCTTGTACAGTCGTGTACTTACATATGTTGCCACATGCCTGCGGGAAATACATATGTACGGAATATTAGTTTCATTTGGATATCTGATTACTGCTTGTGTGAAGCTGATGGAGAACTTCTTAGTAATGATCCTCCTGATTAACAAGAGTCAAGGACAACTGCAGACAAAAAACTTTCTCTGTAAACATACCCTGAGAAAATCAGAACGATAGAGCTCCCAAAATCAATCAGGAATACTTCCAGCAGTGCAATATCACAAACTTTGTATCTTATTGGACCACAAGGCTCCCTCTCATTTTCACTTTTTAGGGGAATTAGATCAGTGATGGTTCCACGGCACCACACTCCAGTTTCCTTACTCTTAATAAATGTTCTAGCACCTATACAGAAGCAAATAAAAAAGACAAAATTCAGCATGCAAAGATATTTCATATTGGAACTATTACTACAGTTGTGCATAATGTTCCATTGTTGCCCCTCTTCCACAGAGGGAGTAAAAGGGCTACTGCTAAAATAAGTGCACAAAAGACATTAGAAACCTTACCTTGATAGCCACCAGAAGTTTTCTCCCCACATTCATTTACAGAACATCTGCAAAGCTAGGAGGTGTTTGCCTTGTTTAAGTAGTAATTTCTGGGGAACTTTGTGTACCTCTTAGTAGTGGCAAAAACCCACTATTAGAGCTATAGTAGAGCTATTACATACTTCCTACCAGGTTTTTAAACACCTTCTAGAAGAGAGTAACAGTCAACACATGGGCTAGAGACAAATTTAAATGATTTAGCAATGTATTACTGTCTTTCAGTTTTGCTTTGAGAATAATTCTATCCAGTTAGTGAATGTCCAGGGAATGTTGCTTGCATGACAAAAAGCTAATTTACTGAAATAAGGAAAGAACCTCCCCACAGCAAGGGGGTCTGAACTAGATAATGTTTAGGAACCCTTCCAACCCAAACCATTGTACGATTCTAATGTGGCCCTTTAGAAATGAATAATTTACCTAGTTCCAAAACATCTGAAGGCAAGATACATGAACTCTTATCACAGTAGCTTTTCAATTTCTTCTCCAAAACCCCTGCTTCTCTCTTCTGTGAGTACCTCCGAACATAGAAGTGGCATGGATTTATAACATGGGTTACAAACACTAGTTCTGTGAAACCTGAGTAAGACATGAAACAGATACCAAACACTCTTGAAGTGACTCCAACAGGTATTATCAGACATGAGATTAGGTTTATGTTGCATTAATCATGATAACCTCAAATAGCTCTTAATCTGACAAGTTTGTTCGCACTTGTTTCAAACTAGTTACCATGTTTGTTTTCTAATTAAATCTGCTTTTTTTACTCCCTTATGCTATACTGCAAAACAAAAAGCTCACTGCTTGCAAAGTGGAAGGATGAATTTAAGTAGGTAATTCAGAGTTCGTATTCCCTCTATTTAACAGAGAAACAGGAAGCTTCTAGAAAGCAAATTCAAGAGATTAATACACCTATCTTTAAGAACGGGTATGCCAGGCACTTTTGTATAGTTATTCAGTGTAACGCATGAAGACCTAAAGCTAGCCAAAAGATGACCCTGCATAAGGCAGTACATCTTACAAAGCATCTAAATCCTTTGTGCTGCAGGTACTTCCCTTAATTTTGCATCAAAAATGCAGGTTTCTCATTCTGTAGCTACTCACACCAAAGCTGCTGAATAGCTCAGATGGTTTTAGAAGCCCAGCAACTCAACTCCTACAAGAGCAGCAAAAGCCTCCTGCAAAGAGTGGACAGCATCATCTAGATCCAATGCCATCTTCATGACTGATCACGGCACAGCAGACAAATTTGCAGCATTCTAGAGCTCTGCCATCTCTGTGCCCATCTCTTGAGCTACAGCTAATTGCGGGCAGAAGATGGTACAAAGAACCTGGCATCTGAAACATTCTGACCACGCACACAGGACTGTGCTTGGAAGTTCAGGAAATGCAGTGTCCAGGAAAAAAAAAGAAAGTAAGATTACTCTTTCGCATTTCCAGTGGAAAATATAGTATCCGAGTAAAATGTCTGAATGACTTAAAAGCTTTCACCTACAGGTACCCTAACTCTTCTGGATCACTCCTGGTCACCATCTCCAATGATGTGACAAGTCAGCTAGCTTAAGTAGACCGGGAAAAGCATATATTAACAGTCACTTCACTAGATCCGCAAAGGCTGATACCTCCAGCCAAAAAAAGTATAGGGAACCAGGGAAGTTCTGCATCACTGAATGTCTTTAAGCTGTTTGAGTATGCTCCTTAAACTGAATGCAAACAAAAAAATCCCAACAAACCACAGCTGCCTGAAAAGGATTTAAAAAAAATTGTCAAATATGTTTGATAACTAACCCTATTAGCAGGACAGAATGACAAACTCTTTATATCAAACTTCAAATTATGCTTCCCATAATCAAAAAAGATTCAGTATTGCACAAAATATGTATTTTTGCATATTAGTGATAAAACCAATTGTGTAACTCTGTGATCATTTAATCTCTTAAAATTTTGTTCTCCTAGTATACATGTGAGATATATTCCAAGTGTCTGGTAAGACTCAAACATCACACAACTGTGATAGCTGTGAGGCGTTTTCTCCATGTTAATTCTTTGATGTCTAATACACGGTGAGCACACACTACACTTACTTCAGCATGGGCATTTAGAGAATTTCTGTGCTAACACCTTATTTCCAAAGAATTTGTTATGGATTTAAACTGTTCAACTTCCCTGACACTGTCAAGCAAGTCTCATTAAGAGCAGCCAGTGAACTCTCAAGTTACTGGACCAGAAATTGTCAGGGGAAAAGCATATTTACATGACTGAGGTTAAAAAAACCCCAATCAACAAACAAATAATAATAATAAAAAAAAGCAGTTTCTTGAATCTTTTTTCTTCACTACAGCTATTTTATATCCTAGATTAAGGCACATCTTTTCCCAGCTATTCTATGTCAACTTCTTAGGTCAGTTTCTTCTTTCCCAATACTGCAACCTCTACTCTTCCACTTTTATTATATTTACACTCAACACTCAACAAAGCTTGGAGCACCACATGAACTGTGCCTACAGAATTTTTGAATGAAGTCACTTATTTCCTCAATTTATCTGTTCAATCATAGTTCATAAAACCAAACACAGATGAAGGGAGAACAAGACAACAGCTCAAAATTCAGTATATGAACTACCAACCTAAGAAATGGGTCCCACTGTTCACAGCTGGCGCTGCTACCATTATGTCAAATATCTGCCAGTGCCGAGTTCCTCAAAGTTGCTTGGCACTTCCTGTACTGCTTCTTCCAACTAAGTGGTTTCATAGTAAATCTTAAAAGAGAGTATTGTCTTTACATGAGCAAGGAAAGCAGATCAGAGAGTGCTTTCACAAAGGAAAACTGCTTGTGCTAAGAATAACACCTGTACTGCAAGCCCATACCAGACTAGTTTTAACTGTAATGAAATCATGTACTCAAAGGCTGCTATTACATGTGAGTAAACAAATTCTAAGGATGGTCAAGTCTGCTTCCTAGTACATTCTTGATCCCAAGTAGAATGCTAACATATGTGCCCAACTCTTCAACAAATTCCAGTATCTGCTCTCACTACTTAAGATGACGGGTCCCTTCTATTAAACTAAAACATTTACCAGATAGGAAAACCACTAACCAGCTTTGTGTTGAAAAGGTGTATCTGGCTGAGAAAGTTTCCTCCTCTGTTCATCAGCACAACATTCTGTGGGTAACTCTGTTTATTATTTTAGAAGAAAAGTGGAATGTATTTATACATAGGTAGTAACGCAGCAAACATAGTAAAGAGAAATTACATGTACTGTAAGGGTACTCCCAACAGCAAAAATTCTCCTATCTGATGTAACTGAACCTATGCACACAGTGACTATGTGCATATGGCCAGCCCAAATGCTAATTCCCAGACTACAGAACTATCACTAAAATTTTTAGATTCAAGACATGCAAAACTCATGTAACACTGCTGTTTGAAGGGATTTTGTTCCAGTAAGAGTTTTGTGAAGTCCACTGGGATTCTGAAATATACTGGTTTAGACAGTTGTGCCCAGGGTCTGAAATTTACTTCACCCTGATCACAGCTATATTACCACAATTACTCTCAAACACCCCTCCCCACCCTCTCTCTCATCTTCCTCAAGCATTAATTACTAGATAAACATTTTCTAAGTATGTTGCGGATATAGAAAACTCTGAAGTTAAGCATCTTACTTATACTGTGAGACATATCTATCTATTCTCCACGCCATCACCTCATCGGCATTTTCATATTCCAATTTGTTCCTAATGCCTTCAGCCCTATCCCTGAGCACCTCCTGGACACCAGCTTAGTGGGCTCTGCTGGACTCACTCCAATATAACAGTACTGCAGGGCCCAAAACTGGGCACAGTACTCCACATTAAGTCTCACAAGAGCTTCCTGGACCTGTTAGCTACAGTCTTACTCTTGCAGTCCAGGCAATATTTGACAAACTAAAGAAGCTAAGTTATTGACAGTTCAAGTAGAACAATGCCCTGGGAGAAGATTCAGGAATCCAAAGAACTGCCAGAGAAAGCATTCTCCAGCCAGTGTCAGAAACTCTTGAGATAGACTGTAAGAATTAAGAGTCAAAGAGAATCATCCAGACAAACACAGGAATTTATGACCCCTCTTTGAGCAAACTTGTGAGAGAGTTTTCACTAAGCTAAGCTGAAAGAAGACAAAAAAGAAATTATATTAGCTCTAAGGACGATAAAGTGAAATAGAGGCACCATTAAAGAATTCATATAAGCCAAGTACAACCACAGACACACATCATCATATAAATCACATAAATAACATCATGCTCACAAATGGAACATTGAATGTATCCAGTATTAAAAACTTACTTTCCAGGTCATCTTCAAATATTTCTTCTATTATGACATCAGGGCTGGGTGGAGTCTTGAGTAGAGCAGGAATACTCTGCTCATGTAGCATAGGAAGTGTTTCTTCTACTGGAGTATTTCCCACTTCTTTGTGAACACTGAGTTTATTTCCAAGAGCCTTTATTTTACTTTTTCTGTTACATGCTGAAAAAATATTCTGTACAGAGGACTGTCTATTCAAGTCTGACATTTCCTCTTTGTCATCAAGGATCTGAGTATGTTGTCCAGTATCTTCACTGTATCTGGGAAAATATTTATTTGGAGACAAATTAATATAATCCAGTTTGTTTTCCAAGAAGCATATAAGTCAAAGCAGTTTTATTAAGAACACATCACCATGTTAAGAAAACACCTCATAAGTGCTGGTTGAAATAAACTGCGTTAAATATTTGAATACCAAGACAACAAAACCAGTAATATGATTCTGAAACCTAAGACGGATTGGCACGGAAATGACACATTCTTGGGCATAGCTCAATAGAAGAGCTACCCTTCCTTAAATAATCAGAGACCACAGGCACAAATACAAACTATTTGAAAGAAATGTTAATGCGACAGATAGTTCACATTAAAACCAAAAGGGATGTCAGATGCTTTTGCATAGTTCCTCTTCACTGTAACATGCAGGATTTTCAAGTATTACAGTATGCAAATAAGCCTTTTTTAACATAACCAGTGCTAACTACAACAGCCCTAACAGCAACTCCAGTCTAGTTTCTCAAGTTTTTGTTTCTTTAAAGACTCAAGGAAAAAATAAAGGGACTAATAATTGTAATTTTTAAATGTCAGGGTTTTTCACCTTAAGTATTTTTTTTGTGGCAATTGACACAACCAGTATTAACACTGTAAAATGGAAGGAGTGTAAATCTCAGTATTTTCTGTTGATTTTAGAGATTTATTTACACTTTCATGTTTCCATAGGCTGAACCTCTAGTACATGTACTATGAATGTGTAGACACAGTGCTCAAGGACATGGTTTAGTGATTGACTTGGTAGTGTTACGTTTATGGTTGGACTCAATCATCTTAAAGGTCTTTTCCAAACTAAATAATTTTATGACTATACCATTCAATGCCAGCCAAAGCTGAAAAGCATACAGCATAACAAAATTTTCATAACTTAAGTGGTACAGTGAAATGTAGTTGGGTGAAACACAAGTAAAACTTGTCAGAACTGAAACACTGAATTAACTGGAAAGCTGAAAAAGAAAAGCAACTGAAGTTTTGCCTTGTTTCATTCTATTCTTACAAACCCATATGTATACACAGATATTTTTTTCTTTTTAATTTCCAAGAAACATTTAACCACTACAAGAACAGGACAGAATTACTGTATATACATATTCTTTAAAAAAAAAAAAAAAAAAAAAAAAACAAAAAAACAAAACAAAAAAAAAAAAAAAGAAAAACAAAAAACTTACTGCCCTGTTGTTCCCCATTCAATCCTGCCCAAATTTTTTAACAAAGATGTAATCTCATCAGTGTTCAGGAAGAACCTTGAGAGAAGAAACATTACAGAAGATTAAATGAATATCTAAATCACTCTGACAGTTTGTGATGTATGGTATTTTTCAGCACACTATTAACGGAGAGGCAAAAATAAGAGATAAATTACCTACTCCATTTTCATTCTTCCACTCCTATAACAACAGATTTAGCTGCTCATTTACCTTCACATTCGTACTTACACCACTCTCTTCCCTTTCACTTTCTCTCCCTCAGAGTACTCCAACATTCACTTACCGAGTTTTCACACCTACACTCAGTAAAGCTCAACAAATAAACAGTCCTGAAGAACAAAACAGTTAACTGAAGTCCAAAATGTATGTTTTTTGTTCCATTGTCACACTAATGAGCAGCTGTTTCACTGATGAAAGTACTTGAGGCCAACAGACTTTTTAGGCTACCAGAACTTTAAGTATCAAATTCTTAGCTTTGCTGTCCATTTATAACAAGCAATTTGTGAAAACTGCAGTGTAAGCAGTCCCAAAAGAAACCTTTAAGTCTTTCCTGAAGGTGAGAAAGATTTATTTTTTTTTTTAAAAATCAACCCATTATTGCCCCAATTTATTTCTACTTATAAGGGAAAGGAGAGGAAGTTTAAAAACATGACAGAAATCTGTCAAGCATTTTTAAACTGCATATATACGTTTACATAGCAGAAAACTCATGTGCTTTCTCCCTAATGCCTCAGATGAAGGCTACTGCATATTGTTAGTAATGAGTTTATACACATCTGAATGAGTAGTTTTTCAATAAAAGGCAAGTAAAGCAATTTGATTTCTGCAGCTTAACTGTTACACGAACAGTTTCTGTAATTGAGATAACGAGTACATCCATTTACCTCCCAGTTTACCTCCCATTCCAGTTATTTACCTTGGAGATATTTTTTCCTCCAAACTATTCACTATTGAGAGCTCATCCTCAACTGGCAACTTTAAATTATAAATAACCTGAAATTAAGAAGTACAGTCTTAGCTTCTATTGTACAAAAAGCACATTATACAGGTACCTATTATCAACAACATGACAAAGCCAGAGTATGACATCTTTAATTTAACAGAAAAAACCCCAAGAGTTTCCTCATTAGCAGCCAATAGCCAGTTCTCAATCATGTCTTCTTACACCGCTAAGACCTAATGGCTGGGGATTTTGTAGTACTAGTATGTAAGCAGAAGTCAGATTTTCCTTTTGTATGAAAAGCTGCTGAGGTGACTTTAAGTAAGAAGGCAGGCCTATAGGAGGACGGTGGTGGGTGCCAGCTCCCGAAAGTCAACCTCAGCAAGGTAGAGAAAAATAGCCAAAAAAAGAAGGGACTAGACTTCTTTTCTGGTTCAGATGAGAAAGACTAAGTTTCTTCATACGGAAAAAACAACTGGATGCAAGGAACACAACAGTCTTTTTGAAAATCACACTACTTCAAAAAGTTAGACCAGTTTCTCATTATTTTTGCCAACACAAAGACTACAAAGGTTGCAAATGAAATTAACTGGGTAGCACATTTAGGGGGGAAAAAAAAAAAAAAAGGGAGCTAATTCATATCTGCCCAAAATGTTCAACTCACTGCCACTGCATATGAATACATACATATAACACTAACACATACAATCACAGGCACACTGCCACAAGCACTATGAAGACATTCAAGCATTACACAAGCTTATACAGAATGAGGCAATGCCTATTTAGTGTAATGACCTTGATGTATCCTGTCAATTATAAAATCTTTAACCTTCAGCTTCCTGTACTCACTGAATACCCAGGTTCTTAGGTTCTTCCTCTAAGCATCTTTTCCTCTCTCAACAGAGACAGGAGACTTCACAGGATGGACCTCTGGTCTGATCCAGCACATGAGGTATTGTGGGTTTCTATGGGCAGCAGGTATGATGGGGGTGAAGAATGGAAATAAAGGCCTGGGACCAAGAGTATCAGGAGAGCGTGGCTATGAATTCTGGAGTAGTTCAGAGAGAAGACTGGAGAGCCCTGGAATGGGAAAGGCTTGAGAGACTCCTAAAGTGATGAAACAATGCCCTTTCACTTATCAGTACTGTGTCACAGTTTTCCTGTCCTCCCATTCCATTTGCTGTTTCAGACGGCAAGCTCTTCAAGGCAGGAACCATCTCTTTTGTTTCAAATCAGTCACCAGACCCTAATATGTGACTAAGACTAAATATAAATTCTGTGTGTGTGTGTGTGTGTGTGTATATAGAGATGGGGTAAGGAGACACTACTGCTACAGTACTGAAGTCAAACACGAATCACACAACTTTTCAAACCGAACTTGAATGTATTCATTAAATTTTTTCACAGTGCAAGAATGTAACTACCTGAGAGAGGTCACAATAGGTTCTTACAGAAGGTGTAACTTTCAATTCCTTTGCAATCCTAACAACACCAATTAAGCACTTTTTCTTCTCTTCAATGACTTCCTTAGCTTTTGCAATACCAGCACTGTAGTTATTCATGCTCTTCACTAATTCTGCACGTAATTTCTTTTTCCTGTATTAAAAACATGACTTTTCAGAATTTAATATGCCCCCCTCTGTACAAACTTCACCTGAACACACAATTGCCAGATATACCACAATACAACGTGGATACAGCTCACACAGAAATACGATTTTTCTCAAACCATGAACAGTGGAAAGCATGGAAAACTCAATATTCAGAGGAGCCATAAAAGTTAAGAATTCACAGTGAAAAGCCAATTGGAGAAAAATTTTTGGTTTTATTCAACATTTAAACACTCTCTATTTCAAGCCTCCTCATACTTTCATACACACTCAGCTGAAAACAGCTGGCTTTTACGAATCAGTTTATTAAGATATTAGACCCCCCCTCTCAGAGGCTTTTCTGTAATCAAAAGCTTTGACACCCCTCTACCCCTTAAATCGTCATTTTTGAAATGAAGAGATGAGTGTCCTTAGGCTTCTATCAGCTTTACAATTTGCCGAAATTTAAAAAAAAAAAAAAAAAAAAAAAGTTATTTTTGCTGATCCCCCACCAGATCAAAACCCCTCAAAACTGAGCCACTTTGGGAAACTAACATCATCAAGACAAAGTCATTTTCATTTTTTAAAAAACAGAGGCTGCATAAGCTGGTTTTTTTTCAGCCATGCAAACTAGCTCCAAGATTCCATTGTTGAAGTGCAAAAATACTGCATAAAAATTAGACAGGTGCTACGACATACCCTATGAGGAAGACAGACACTTTATTTAGAATTCTTTTATCTGAACTAGAAACAACTTCTTGATAAAAATAACTGACCCCTCCATCCTAGAAACCAGATTACTACACTACCTTGAGAGGAGAGAAGCAGTAAGTTCATCAAATTTTCTATCTGCAGTTTCTGCAATTTTTTCTCCTTCCTGCTTCACTTTCAATTCCAAATATTTCAGCATCTGTTTTGTTCAGTATTGAATAAACATGCATTTATTATTTTTTTTTTTTAAATTCAGAAAAGGAGCAATAACAAGTAGGACAGTGATCAATACTCCAGCAGAGTGACACCAAACCACGTAAGACACTTGAAAAGAATGTCGCTTAAACCAATTATAGCTCATTAATCCCTTTCCTAGTCAGTTTGCACAGCCTGAATCCTCATGCCAACTGAAGTCCTTAGATCCATGAGGCAAGAAACACATAGATCTTGAGCCCCCACCTCACTTCCATTACCTGACATTCTATGACAGTCTAATATAGCACCATACACAGGTAGGTAGCACACTGAGAGTTCTGGGTTTTCTTAAACTCATTGTGAGCAGTAAAAAAGAAAAAACCAAAATATTTTTCCCCTGGAAAGCATCAGTTTTATCACTATAGTTACATTTAATGAAGAGACTATGGAGAAAAAAAAATAAATCTCTGTAATGTAGCACTGCTTTGGCAATTCTCTGTCTTGCTGAAAAACTGTCAGAAAAATCACAGCTGCATGCATGCATAAGCTATTTTATTAGAGCTGCTGAAGTGGTAGGTTTTTATAAGATGTGTTAGTGTATGAATTAGGATTCAACATAACTTTGATTAACAGGCAGACTGGCCACTGCAACAAAACAACTAAGAAGGGAATGGAAAAAAGGCTTTAAGTACATGCCATGCTACACTTAGGATGTATTTGCTTTAAGCTTTTGGATCATTGAACACTTTTGTGCCTGGGTATCCCAAAATACACATAAAGAAATGGCAACGACAGAATTGCAAGCTTTTCCACAGTGCATTTAATAAGTATCATAGGTTACTGAGTAAAACCTTTTAACAGCACCATCCAGCACTTTAGGATTCTTCCTACATTTTATACTGTGCATAAAAATACATTACTTGATTTACACATTTTGCATACTGTGTCTGTCAAAATTATTACTTCTGTAGTCCATATAATTTCTTTTCCACTTTAACTTCAGAAAGAGGCATGAGAAAACTAAAAAGTTAGCACAGCTGCTACAGCAAAACCAAGTGCTGAATTTTACCCTGACCCAAGGAAACAAAAGCTTAGCACTTAAAGACTGACATATATATGATTCTGGTAAACACATGGAATAACCTATTGACTTTAAATCATGCAGCGGCTCATATACTCCTTTTACAGACTACTACAGCCTGGAGTTTAAAGCTATATATTCACCGAAATAGCACAAACAGTTGAAGGACAAAAAAGATATCAAAATGAAGGCAGTAAAAGCACGTTTAAATAGCATATTAATGCATGACTACTCATAACAGAACGCTTCAGTCAAGGACAGAATTTAATAATTAATGATTTAACTTATTTTACTCACCTCTTTTGCATCATGTAAGTGGCCAAGATTACAAATAGCTATGCACAAAGCTTCATCAATATCCTCCATAATTTTGCTGTCCTGGGGAAAGATTTGCCAATGAATCTGAAGTTGCTTGTATGACTAGAAGACATGGGCTAGAGATGGGCTTGAGACACATTTGCCATTTTGACAAAGAAGCATTTGATGTGACTGATTATCTCTGTAAGGCTCTGAGCAGCTCTATAGCTGCAAACAGACCTAAAATACTAAGCTCACCTGAATTACTCTGAGAATATTTACATTGTAGTATTTCTGAAACATGGATTCTAAGTTTTTGTTTGATAAATACATACGATTTATTTGCACACATGCATACACACACAAAAAAACCCCAAGAAATGAAAAGATAGTACATGAAGGAAAGCAAAATAGTTACTAATATAGAAGAAAAAAAACCATGCAGGATTGAAGAATGGGAGTACTGCAGCCTAGGAAAAAAAAAAAAAAAAAAAAAGGATATTTAGGAATATCACGTGGGGAAAACCAACAAGAATCCAAACATCCTAACTCCCAGTGTTATGCTGATGCCAGAAAAGACACTAAAATACTTGCATACTGATTGGCACAAAAACAAATGCACATACAGAAATGTCTTTGTCACTGGCACTACTAAAGCTAGTGTTAAAGAGTGCTGGTTATTTTGCTAAAAGCAAAACGGTATCATCAGCTGGGGATGCACAAAAGAGCTAGGGATGGTGCTGTGTAAGCCTGTCACTTTCAGGCAACCAGTTCACCTTGCCAAAAGGCAAGGTAACTAAAATGCTAACATCTCTAATTTGTAAAGGGCTCCTCACTAGTGTTAAACAGAACACACAAGCACTTGAGAAATTAAAGCTTAGAGTTCAAAAACCTGAAATCTGAAAAACAAGAACTATTTCTGACCAGATACTGGTATAAGTGAAAGGAAGAGCTGCCTACAATTTGGGAGAGACCCGTCAGTCACAAACATCATTATGGAGTTCAATAAAGATGTTTGTTGTCACTTTCACCTTTAACATAGCTTTCCCATTAATGTATCTGCACATCTCAGACCCATTATGTCTCCTTCCTAGGAGACAAAGAAAACCCCATTCCTATGATGATATGGATGTTAACCATGTTAGGAACCTTCCCTATGACAACTATTCCCACTCTATTTTGAGCAGATGCAAGGAGACATAACAGGTAAAAACATCGTGGAGTTACATTTCTTCTTCTCTGTTTTGTGGTTCTCATTATGATCAATGATGCAGAAATAAAAATTATTCCAAAACTTGAAAGACATGGACATACTCATTCAGTGATATAAGAAATGATACTGCCAAAGATCTAGCAATCACCAACCACTCCCCAAGGAGTCTGGGGAAAAAAAAAACACCCCACAACCCACTAACCAACAAGTAAGTAGCAGCTAGACTATTTTGTCAAAAGAAGAGGTGACTACCATCAAAATATTACTTATAACATCAGACCTAAGATGCTTCAATGATAACCTTATGATATTTCCTTTAATACTTTGTCAATAGTAATATATTGGATTTCAGATAGCATGGTAGAGCTCTATTTCAAATAGATGTAAAAAAAAAAAAAAAAAGAAAAAAAAAAAAAAAAAAAAAAGAAAGAGTTAAGAAAACCACTTTCAAACTCTGAGGGGCACTATAGCATGACTACCTAAGGAGCCAGGACAGACACCTGCAAGCTACAATTCTTCCAAGGTAACTGTGCAGGACAATGTCCATAGACATAAACAGGACTGGCACAGGACATAAAATTCATTTCAGTTTTCTGTCCTTTTAAAAATAACCACAACATTAGTTCACCTGGCCTAAAACTTCCACAAACCTCTTTCAGAGAGATCAGGTTAGAGACCTTAATAGAATGTTTCAAGAGAGATCCGTTTGTCCAACAATGCTGTTGCCCTGAATGACTTTAAGGAAGCGTTGCATGAGCCTTGCAGCTACCTCAAATTTAAAAGAAATAAAAACCCCCTAAATCCAAATATTATGGAGCCCCTGGTATCTTTTAAGAAAAGCTAAATTTAAAATACAGTTTCACAGCCAGTTGAATACACCAGCCCTTCTCAGCTATGATCTGGTCGGGTGTGACCTGCATTCTTTTTGTCAAGTTATTTCATTCACACTACAGCTGCACATAAATTCTATGAGAAAATGAGAATAGCACATAACTCTTTAAGATGCAGGTTTTTTAAAAGTGCATTGTTACCTATGCATATACAAAAACAACACGTGAGAATATAAGGAAATTCCGTATTAACACACCATGTCTGCTGATGGAGTTACAGCTGGTTTATCCCGCAGCCCACCATTTGAAGAAACTGGATGTGTTGTGGCTGTAAGGCGACTCAAGGGCCTGCGAAACAAAACTTAGAGGAAAAAACCTACATATTTTAACTAAAACATCAATCTTTTCACAGATGCTCTAGACACAACTGGAGTATTTCAAAATCTATCATTAAATACATATGCACATATGCCTATTCTTGAAACAGTAGAAATTCACAGTGTGATAATACTACCAGATACCTCGTTTTCAAGAAATTCCCTTTCTACCAGCATCATCTTAAAATTTGTATTTAGGAACTATTTTTTATTTAACAATTTTAGCAAGGCTGTACAAAACCTTAGCAGGTGTTCATGATTTTAGCTTTAGTGAGAATCAAATGCTTGACTATTAACATTACAGGATTCATTTTTCATTTGTTGCCCAAATATTTTCTTTTAGGTATCCCATCACCTATTGGTTAGGCTGTTAAAATGCTTAGAGCACATGATATATTACACTATTATTATACTAAAGCCACTTAGTTCAGTGGTAGATAACCAGTTCGAAGTCTCTTAAATGGTGCCACCCACACCTGCTCTTCTGCAAAATACACATGGATCTGAACATGTGTCTAGACTCTCACAGGATGCCTGTGTAAACCAGCCTTGTAACAGGAAGGAAGCACTGTTTTGTTCTTCCTGTGCTTAGTTTGTTGTTTCTTATGGACTCTGAGAGGACTTAGAGAACACTCCTGCACAGCCTGACAGCCATACCCGAGTTTTCATTTTATTCTGGGCAAGGTTTGTGATGCACATTAGAGGAAATTTATTTTCTGCGATTGGTGCATGTATCTCCCTTAGATAACATACTCAAGAATTATTTGGGATTATTCTCATTTGTGTCAACAAAAATCTCCACAGCAATGGCAGTGGAGCAAAAGGCACCAGCTTTAAGACTCCAGGTTCACATAGGCTAGAGAAATAAGCAAGTGACTGTAACTTAGATTATGACAATACAGCACAGAACATTGCTAGCACCTAATCTTTATAGCTGTGAACTGGTTATCTAAGCAGAAAGTGCAATGGAAGCAGCAGGGGGGTGGTGGGAAGGAGGCACTTTCATGACAACAGTCCTTCCTGGCACAGCCTAGCATTTCAGTAGTTATCTACTCCCCTTTCAAACCCTTATCAGGGAGTTACCACAGTGCTGAAAACATAGAAACATAGAATAGTCAGGGTTGAAAAGGACCGTAAGATCATCTACTTCCAAACCCCCTGCCATGAGCAGGGACACCACACACTAAACTATGTCGCCCAAAGCTCTGTCTGACCTGGCCTTGAACACTGCCAGGGATGGAGCATTCACAACTTCCTTCGGCAACCTGTTCCAGTGCCTCACCACCCTCACTGTAAAGAACTTCTTCCTTATATCTAACCTAAACTTCCCCTGTTTAAGTTTAAAGCCATTACCCCTTGTCCTACCACTACAGTCCCTAACAAAGAGTCCCTCCCCAACATCCTTATAGGCCCCCTGCAGATACTGGAAGGCTGCTATGAGGTCTCCACGCAGTCTTCTCTTTTCCAGGCTGAACAGCCCCAACTTTCTCAGCCTGTCTTCATATGGGAGGTGCTCCAGCCCCCTTATCATCCTCATGGCCCTCCTCTGGACTTGCTCCAACAGCTCCATGTCCTTTTTATGTTGAGGACACCACAACTGTACACAATACTCCAAGTGAGGTCTCTCACAAGAGCAGAACAGAGGGGCAGGAACAGTTACAATTCCGAACATTTTCAAGCCAAACCAATCTGTTTCTTGCTGCCTTTCAATGAAATGTTATTTGCACAATGGTCAAGCAAGCTGTGATCCCACAGTACTAGACATCCATACTGAGAAGACGTTAATGAAGTTAAAAGAGCATATTAAAAAAAAAAAAAAAAAAAAAAAAAAAAAAAAAAGAAATCACAGCAAGAAAACCAGCTGGAAATGCTTGCCTGGTCAAGTCCTCCCCCAGTGTGGCATCTAAATACATAAACCCCATCTGAGTTAAAGGTTTACCTTGCTAGCCTTTGTGAGTTGCCACTGCACAGACCATGTTTAAAATCAGTTTTGTTCTAAATTCAGAGGAAAAAAGCAAAGCAAGTTCAAATACAGGGTTAAATCCAAGTCCCAGTTAAAAAAAAATAATTTTCTATAAGCCTGTTTTCACCTCTCCCCCCTCCTCCACTTCAGTGAGACCAAGCTTCAAAGGAAGTATTAAAGAACTGAGCAAGAAGCGTAAAAACCAGCTTCCATGCTGAAGCTCTGGAGCCAGAAGTGTATCTTTGTGGTAAATTAGAAGTGTTTCTAGTAAAACAAACACTGATCTCCTTTTTGAAATACATTCCTAAGTAGCAAAATCTTGTGCAAAGTGGTTTTTCTTCTTGAAATCTTTTAAGTTCTTTTATTTGGGAGCTGCCAGAAAGAAAGCATTTTGTTTTAACTTATATATGCACCAGTTACTTTCTTGCACATTTTGTGCAAACAAGAGGGTGAAATGGAACTGGCAACACGAGGCATTAATGAGGACTACAAAAATAAACCTGCCTAAAACCAGACTTTGAGCATCAGACGCATTCTACATAGCTATGCTGCACAATGAGAAGTGCTAGCAAAGACTTGCTGGGGAGTAGGTGGTTATGAAGTGCAGGCTCTTACCTCACAGGGGACCTGATCTTGCTTTAATCACTCTCAATGAATATATAAAAGATCCTGTAACATCCCTATTTCAGACCGCCACAGTGACAACCAAACAGAAAGCTTTAAATCAACTTACTTCTTGAGAAGAGAGACCAACAAAAAAGGTGTCTTCATCCCTCACATCATCATGCAAGGCTGTAAAAACAAGCATAGGAAACACTTGGCTATGAATGTTGTTAACCAGTGAGACAGATGGGAATTATCACCAGAGTAGTCTAGACAGTATCCATCAAGTCAACAGAAATTTTGACATCAATTTCTGTAATGACAGAATTTTAAAGCTAGAAGTCCAGATAAACAGATCTGGTAGTTACCTCAGAATTACAATAAAAAACCCAACTTACTTGCACTTAATATTTACTACATTATCTGCGTGATCGGCTGTATTACATTGCTTCTACATTCAGGACAGGATAAACACATGAAAGGGAAGGCAGAAATGCAACAGAAAACATACATTCAAAATGTGCATCTACAGTAAAGGGAAATAAAGTGTTTCATAAAGCATCCATAAATTTTATATACTGAACAGGATTTTGCAACTCTTAGAAAAAAGATACTCAAGCACAAAATCCCAGAAAAATTAAGTTTCTTTTTAAACTGAACTTTTCAGTAGCTTTGTCAAGAGTAACAGCAAAAGAGAAAAGCATTGATACTTCTTTTTAAGTATTGGAAATGTAAATAAACAATGCGTTTATCAAATCTGGCAGCCCATCTGTTGTCTTTAACAGACCATATAAAATATACATCAGTAGTTAACACTGCACACCACAAAGTTGCTGGAAATGAAAGCCAAAACCCTTACCTTTCACACTCATACCTTTTGACACGTAACACAAATCCCTGTTTCTCCAATTTGATTCTAGAAAATCCTCTTCCAATATCTTAAGACATTGCCTTCAAAAATGGAAGTCAGGATCATTAAGAATATCAACCAAACACAAATTCTGACTTCCAACTCTCTTAGAACTACATTTGCCTACTTTTGTGGCACTACGGAGAAGGTGCAGCTCATTAAACGCACGAAAAAAGTGTTACTCTCTTAACCGGAGAAACAATTGACCTCTATAATGCCGAATTAATCATCCATAAAGGTGGTACTACAGCTTTTAGACATGCACCATTTAAAGTAACAAATACATTAATAAATTGTTAATTCACCACTTCTAATCACATTCGTTCTACGGTTAACTAAAAACATATTGAACAGGTGAATAGTGATTTACTTACTTATGAAATATACATACAGATCAATATGCTCTAATGGTAGCCTAGTAACTATTTGACAACATCCAAAGATGCATTTAAAATGGCTTTTTCCCTGAACCTGAAGTGCTGGAGCTTTCCACAAATTACATTTTACACCCACACATAACACAAAAACAGACTCAAACTGCAATATTGCAGCAATACAAACATTACTTTCTATATTTCTTCGAGTTCCCGATAATTACACAGTCAGCACTTCAAAGCATTAAAGCCACTAGAAGAACCCTGTCTTCACATACCTTATAGCTTTCATTTTTCTTCTAGCAAGTTCTTCATTACCATCAGCCATCAAGAACTCTTTCCTTCTACTCATGTTAGCTGGCTTTAAAAAAGTGACAAATTATCTAAGACATACACGTATCACCACTTGAGCCAACACTACAGATAACACTCAAATGAAAAAGATAAGCACAAAATTAATAAAAAACATGAAGCTGTTCTTTCCTTGAAAATCCAATCTTTCAAATGCAACAAAACATTGGCCTGTTCTGCACTAACCAGCTACTCCATTTTACTACTCTACCCCTAACCTTACCACTGCCAGATACAGCAGGAGACAGCACTACTGGTCCTCAGACCTCCTTCCTGACCGTATCTCAGCACGATTACTTATTTCTGCCTATCTCAGTACTGCAGGCTTATGCCCTGTTTGTGATCCACCACGTACACTGACCCCCTTCTTTCCTGAACACCTGCAATACGGCCACTTTTCCTTTAATTACTCGACGGGAGAGACGCTTCTGCCTCCCAGGCAGTGCCCGGAGCACCACTGGCCGCTGCAACGAAGTCACCGGTGCAGAGACCGGAGCGGGGACATACCGGGACCGGCCGCGACAAGACTCTGGCGCCCTCAGCGCCGACAGCTGGCAGGACCCCCACGAACCACTGTGTCGCGACACCCACCGCGCGCCAAAATAGCTACCGCACCCACCAATCACCGAGCGCCTCGCCGAGCCTGCTGCCTATCTCAGCCAATCACGGCGAGGCGGGAGG